>NC_143588.1:44826708-44980003 GCF_048544385.1 Mastigoproctus giganteus
ATCAGGAAGTATAAAAGATAATACATTTTTACTAAAATGTAGAATATAAATGCAGAAGCTACTACTTTTCATGCTCAGCGTTTACATCATGAAATAATTATGAGTACGTTTAGGTTTGCCTCTGATTTCATGACAGTTCCTTGGGTTTCTTTGATTAAGTTGTGTCCCAGACATTAAACGTAATAATAAATTGAACAAGCACTATTTCAAGTAGCAGAATCCAACATGGGAGGAAATCGCCTTCATTCCATTTTGAGTTCAAAAATATCAATAGGTTCAATACATCAAATAGGTTCAGTAGTTAACAGTGCATCGAAAAATTCAAATTCTGAATTTAGAAATATTATATAGGGAAATGATATTGAAATTAAAAAGGTATATTATTATTTCTGTAGAATATTTTCTAACATTTAAAAGAATTATTAATAAAATTTGTAAATAATATTTATAATTGTTTTACTAAAATATATATGAATGATAAACTTCTGTAGTTAGGCCCAATAAATTAAGTTATTAGTGCGTATTAACTTTTGACTCGATTTTATGGTGCTTTGGCAATATTAACCATGCGAGGAATTAATTATGCGGAATTAAACAAGGTATGATTTGAAATTACGTGATATGCTGATGCACTAGACAAATAAATTTCTTTTTGAGGCTTTTAAATTAATAAAAACACTTACTTTTGGGTTGAAAAATTCTGGCCAATTTTGTTCATGACATCAGTTTAATGTTTCACCAACTTCAAATCTTTTCAACAATTCAGTTATTGCGATATTAAAATTAATTTTAAATAACAGGCACATAAATGAAGGTAGCCACTTTATGTTGTACTTCTTTTGCTTGATGAAAGAGAGAGATTTCAGATTTCCCTATCTGTTTCTTCTCTGACTTCTCTAGTTCACAAAATAGCCAACCAGCATCGTTCCAGAAGTTGCCTAACCAATCAAAATTCTCGAGGATCCTACAACCAATCAGTGCTGGAGGAATTATCGCCTAAACTACCCATTTAGTGGTATTTTTATGGTCGTTTTCCCCTCTTCTAATTTTGGGAAGCCATAAAACCTTTTAGTTGCTTTGGAAACTCGAAACAAGAATAATAAAAGACATTGCAGTCATTTAACTCTCAACTCCATTTGATGGAAATGTTTGGTAAGGAACAAATCAAATCAAATAGTCCAAAAAAAGTTTAAAATATTTACACACTTTATAATTCCAGGGATTTTATATATTTTCATGGTGCAATCTAGATTTGAATGCATAAATCTATTATTTTACAAACATATGGCAAGGAAGATAAAAATATAAACAATCAAGATTTTAAAAGAACTGTTTTGAGCAGAGTGGACAGTCAAATATGTTTAAAAGGTAGAGTTTCTCGGATATACGAATAATTAAGATAAAGTAAATAAAACAAAACTTATGTTAGATATAATAATTAATGTAATACATAATGTTTAATAAAATGTAATGCATAAGATTAAAATAATGTGGTGTTACTTTCCAGAAGGGTTTAAATAACGAAATAGATTCCAGTGGGAGTAAAGTGGAAGAATTATTAGCAATTCAACAAATAACAACTGAAATGAAATTTATTATGAAGTAAATTTAAGGGAAAATAAATTAATCCGTTTATAAAAAAAGACTAACTGGCACTTCCAAAGAATAATCGAGAAAGCCTTTGTTGCTTTTTCGGCCATCAGACAAGGGCTCACGGGTGCCATAACCTCACATTGATTAGCCAATACACGGAGAATTGTCATGCACCAATTCGTCTATACACAGCAGAGATGTGGTCCTTCGTGCCTGCTTGAAAGAAGTTTCGAGCTTCGAAACAGTCGATTCTGTCTTGGCTGAAATGATCGACACAAAACCTCTGGCAATTTCATGATTCATTCTGCTGGTCAATAGAACAACTGGTATTTTTCATCCAGCAAAATAGGCGAACCGAGCACACGCAATCTATCAAAACAGTTATTGAATATATATTTATTCACGATATTGGCTTCGAATTTTGCATCTACAAAGATAAATCACGATTCATTCGAAAAGCCACAATCACGAATCGAGTTCATAATATTAACGAGAATTAATGAGGTAATTTTTAAATACGAAATTAAGAAATTAATACGTTTGCGCAAATGACTAACTGACATTATAAATCAGGAAATTACAAGTATCAATGCAAGAGTTGACCCAGAAGCGTAATGGATAAAACAATGAATGTTTTTATTATTCTCGGTAAATGTTATAATAAATTTTTTTTAAATAAAAGTTAGTTTTTATTTATTTTCCCAACTATTCCTCGATTTGACAAAATAACTAAGCATATCATCGGGAAGTAACTGACTGATTAAATAAACCAATTACTGAATGTTAAACTGAGAACCTGTTGAAAATGCGTTTAAATTAACATTTTAATTCTCTATGCATGCTGTTTATGATTATACATCCTTCTAGCAGTTAAGGATACACCTTTATGTATTAAAACTGATAATAAAATATTAATCTGATAAAAACACATTGAAGTTAGACATTTTTCGTTTTTATAAAACAAAATAAATGTGATATTTACGTTAGTCTGCTCATTCACTGGCTAAATTCTATATTTTACATGAACAAGCTTAACTTATTTTGCTACTTCTAATTAAAAAGGTCCCATATCTATATTATATTTAATAAAATATATATAATATGAAATCTTAATCTTAAATACCTTATTTTTCTCCTTAAAATAATTAATATTGAAGAAAAGAGCCAATGTACCAGTTTAAGTTTATTATCATTGTGTTATGTAATATTGAGAAAAGAACGAGAACTGAGCCTACTGAATCCATTCAAGGCTTTATACATCTCAATCAGATCACCTCGCAGTTGCTTAGTCTAGAGCGGCTACAATTTGCACAACTTAAAGCATTTCTTAGTAAGAGCATCCCTTGTCCCCTTACAAATCTTGTTGCCCTTCTCTGTACATGCTCAAGTAAATCTACATCCTTCCTAAAATGAGGCCTCCAGACTTGTACGCAGTAGTCAAGGCGTGGCCTCACCATTGCCTTATTTAAAGGGATAATCAACTCCTTATCCCTCCTAGAAAAGTTCCTGTATATTATTGACAAGACCCCATGACGTGCTTCGGCATCCTGCCTACACTGCTCAGAAAATTTCATATCTGACTGCACAATTACTCCCAGGTCTTCATTCTCTATCGCCCTGAGTGTAGTACCACACAGTTTATACGTTTCTCTGGGGTTACTTCTACCCATATGCAGTACTTTGCATTTGTCAAGGTTAAACTTCAGTTGCCACTTCTTAGCCCATCTGCCCAACTTTTCTAGATCAAGATTAAGTCTGATATACCTTCATCGATATTATTGATAAATATTTTAAAACAAGAGTGGACCCAACATCGAATCCTGGGGGACTCCACTAATAAACATTAGTTCACGAAGAGTAGTGTCCATGGATTACAGTGGTAAGGGAAAGACAAGACTTTCCCTTACCACTGTCTTCTCACACTCAACCATCCTTTTATCCACTGTAGCAACTTACCCTTAACACCATTCTGCTCCAATTTGTACAATAGTCTTCCATGCGCAACAGTGTCAAAAGCTTTCCTGAAATCCAAATAAATCATATCAAAATTATTTTTTGCATCAGTTCCTTTGTGACCATATCATAATATCCTATCAAATTTGTCAGACAAGACTTTCCCTTAACAAATCCATGCTGTGTCTGAATTATTGCTGCAATCTTGTCTAGATGATCCTGCAATGCATCTTTAACCAGTGACTCCATTATTTTACCCGGAACAGAAGTTAAACTAACTGGTCTGTAATTACTCGTATCACCCTTTGATTCCCCTTGTGAATTGGGGATACATTTGCACATCTCCAGTGGTTGGGGACATCCCTTAAGTCCAAGGATGCTCTCATGATTATGGCTAAGGGTTTGCTTGCTTCCTTTGCCGCCTCCTTTAATATAACTGGATAGATCCCATCCACCCCAGGTGCCTTTCTTATGTTTAACTTCAACAATTTCTCCTCCACTTTACTCTCAGTTATTACAAGATTATCTAGCTTACTGCCAGAGTTGAATACACCTCTGGCATTCCCCTTCCTGAATAACTCCTCATATATGAATATAGATGCAAAATACTCATTCAGATTATCAGCTACCTGAGCAGGATCATCGACAGTCGCATCATCGATATCAAGTGGACCAATATGATTCATCCCCTTCCTTCTAGAGTTTATATAACTAAAGAAGTCCTTGCTGTTTTTCTTATAGTATCCTTTGCCAAAGATTTCTCGTAATCTGCCTTCACTTGCCTAACCTCCTTTGTGACTTGATTACAGATTAGCTTATATCTGTCGTAGGCTTCTGTGTCACCTGATACTTTATATGCATCCCATGCAATTTTCTTCTCTGCAACGAGCCTCGTTATTTCATCTGACATCCATTTAGGCCTAAACCTTGAACAGTATTTCTTAGATGATATGAAAAGCCTAGTAGTTTCCAAGATTAATTCCTTGAATGCTTTTTAATTAGAATTTGCTGTTCGTAACATCATCAGTTGGTCCCACTGTATAGAATTTAAAAACTGTCTGCGACCACTGTAGCCACCTTTACGAAAGCAAAACCCCTTCCCTTTACCCGTGATGATAAAGGGAAGGGTTTTTGGCAGTACACTGTGATCAGTGCCAACTTTCATTTGCCCAAATAATCACTGCTAGTAACCAATAGGTAGATTAATAGCAAGGTGAGTTTATTACTTTTGTATCCTTGGGTAGCCTCCCGGCTAATTAAATTAAATTTCAAAGAGGCTAATAGTGTTTATGACGTTCATACTTTGTTATATTAAGTTGCGAATGCAGTTTAAGCAATATTAATGTGATATTCATCTCAAATCCTACGTATCAACATTTCAGTATTCGATACCAGAACGAAACCCTAGAACAACTTTAATACCTTTCTCCCCTAAAACAAGTACTCCAATTGGATATGGAATCTCAGAAGAGAATAAGACATGGCCATATTATGGGCGTAAACTGAGCCTGCTTAAAGAAGCACAAAAAAAAGAAAAATTCTGTAATAGTGTGTCCTCCGTGGTAATGTGACTATCAGGGGTCAGACGAAACGTAACCTGTGGACATGGGATAAACCTGACGACGTAAATTTGAAGCACTGGGAATTTGGACACCAACACAGTTGGTCGACGTAGCTCCAAACTTCATTCGATGAACCCAAAGAAACTTAACCCGACGACTGATATATGATCAAGAAGAAAAGTGAGGCAGCAGTAGGGAGATCCTTTTCTACTAATAATTGTACCCATAAAACCTAAGTGGTTCATCCCATTAATTTATTCCCATTAATTCTGCTTACTGATGTAGCCATTTAAAGAAAAATAATGGAATATTAAAGATTTCACTATATTCTAATTTGTTTATTACTTTTTTTCATTAACCAGCTGTAATATTTAGCTGGTATTAAAAGTCCAAGAAAACATTTAACTTATACGAAGAATGTTTTCATTGACTTAAAAAAATAATGTTGTGCAATTAAGACATATCTCTAAAACTAACATTTTCAATATAGTAATTTATTTTTGATTTTCTTAATCCCTGTTTTCTTATTTATTTTATTTTTATTTTTTATGTAGCATTCTGGAAGAGTTATAATGACGTAAGAAATACTTCATTTTGTATTCAAAATCCACGAATATGAAGAGCCTCATCAACTCAAGTTACTTATCAACTGAAGTTATTTCTATCAAGGAAATTTCAAAATTGAACTGGAGCATGTGGATCAGCATTTTTATTCAGATAATAATTTGATAACATTAAATATGAAAATTTTAATATACAGTTGATTTTCGTTTAAATTTAGTTTTATTGAAATAATTTTTAGCTTTTCAGATATCTTATTTATATTATTCAATAAGAATCAAATATAATGCACCTTAATTTAGCAGATATATTTATTTTAATTTTATGTACTATGTCTAAAGTTATAGTATTTTTTAAGTTATTGTGAGCTTGAAGTTAGTAGTTATTATTAAAATCTATAAATGGATAATTTCAAATAGTGATGAACATAAGATTAACTTCACCATTAACTAATCACGTGATCAGGAAAGATTAATGTAGGAGCTCTAATTCAAATGAATTAATCGGTTTCTCCATCATGAGTTCAAGTTAATAATGGATTTGATCTAATGGATTTAAATATAATCTGGCACTCGCATTTGTCTTTAAGAATCCATTCAAAAAAATTTTTTTTTCTTTATTAGATGCTCATAGGACTATCTTGTCATGTAATTTGCCTTTTCAGCCAGCACGATTTAAATTTCACAGATAATGAGGTGGTCTTAATTCTCACAATAAAAGAAACTTTCCTTTTTCAACTAGTTGTCTGGTATTGCACTATTTAAAAAAAAAAAAATGGCCTCGCCTTTTGGCGAGGTTAATACTTTCTTTGACAATTTGTTTAAAATAAAAGATGAGACTGCTATGGCTGCTAAGGACCATCTAACTAAAGTAATACATAATCAGAGCAACTGGTTGCAAAGGCAACTAGAAAAGTATTGTTTTCACTGGGCACATGTACTTTTTAAGATAATTTAATTCTTTCGTGTTATTTTATTCATTTATTCTATAACTTAAAAGGTGCGAAGTCATTTTAAAAGATGATTGAACCTTTTTGTTTTATAAGATAGCGTTATCATGGCAAATAATTACAAATAGCATATTATTGTAAATACAAACCGGGAGCCACAGCAATAGGTTTCACTCATTTGTATTCTATTTAAAATGTTCTCGTGCGAAATATTTTAAGCACAACAGGCTACGTTTTATCTTATTGATAAACTGGGGCACTGGATGACGTAATCACTTCCTAGGGTTCGTTGAGTGACATGCATTGTACAGACTAGATTTTATTAGTGTTACTCAATCGAAAAATGATACTAAAAGAAAACCATAAACACAAATCTAGCGAGTAAAGGTGGGGGTGGCAGATAGTAGTATTTAAAATGATGTCAAGGTAGGAGTTTCACCACACCTTAATTCAAACTCGTCACTAATTAGTAAAACAAAAATTAAACAAGTTTTTATGAACACATTCAAAGTCAAGATTGGAACATTTGTCTTTCGGTATCTTTGCCGATCATGCTGCCACACAAAATGCATGTAGTTTCTATTATTTAATTAACTGCTTAGCCTTCCAAATCTTTCATTCATAACCACGTGACGCATTAAAAATAAATAAAACTCAATGGGTGCGTATAACAAGAAATATGTCAAATAAAATCGACCGAATTCATTTATATTTAAAGTTACTGAAAACATTCAAAACGGACGACTATAGAAAACCCTAAAACTAATAACTACAGTTAGAGAAGTGTCAATAAACTTCGGGAGGATCCCCTTGGATTGAGAAGTTCTAATGTTTCTCCAGTCCACAAAAGCAGTGCTGCCAGAGGGTCTGATTTCTGTTCATGGAGTTTATGGTCAAATATGCGATCCAGCACCATCTCGACAAGAATTGTATCTTGAATGGATCCCAGCATGAATTCCTTAAGGGAAGGTATGCCTGACCAGTCTGGTAAATTACTAGATGTAGTCAACAGACTATATCTAGTTGAATGCAGCTAGCAATTTTTACATTGCATATCTAGACTTCATAAAATCTTTTGATACCTCCCATGGGATTTTATATTCGAAAAATGGAAAAAGTTGGTAAAATCCTACACTGGATCGCAGATTGGCTAAAAGAGAGGATCTGAGAGTTGTCATAAATAGGCAATATTCGGGGAGAATCGACGTAACAAGTGGGGCACCACAGGGACAAGTGTTGGGTTTCCAATTTCTAATTTTCAGAAACGATACTGACGAGGCTGTCTAAGTTTGCTGATTGTTTGAAGATAAGAAGAGTGGTTAACAATCTGAGACATGCCATTTTCCTTCAAAAAGATTTGGGTTGGTTGCATATATGGTCCTAAAATGCTCACTAAAGTTTAATGCTTCTAAATGTAAGATTACCCATTTGTGGAACAGAAATCCTAAAGTTACGTATAATCTAGGAGAGAGGAGTTAAAGTGGTTTAAGAAGAGACTTAAATGTCACGAAATTGTCCATGTAGTATAAAGAGGCGATTGGAAAGGCCCATGGTTTTCTGTCTATGATTTATGTTGTCATTGCTAGGGAAGAGTACGCCATTAACCTTTTTTACACGGAGGCTGCACCTAAAAAAGACGGTGAACTTCTGGAGAGGGTTCAAATAAGAGTGACCAGATTAGAAATGAATGCAAATAGATGTACATATTGAAGAACGGCCTAGAAGGGGTGGACTGAAAAGTTCAACAACTATAAATATAAGTGATCTGATTGACCTGTATGAGCAGCACTGTAAGAGTTGAGTAAAATGAATGGGGAAGGTTTGAAAAGAACCAGAGTGCACAAATATAAAATCTCAGGGAATAACAGAAGATTAGATTTCATAGAATTCATTAGATATAAACTCGCTGCTGCCCAGTGTGGCAGAAACAATGAGTCTGGCTTCATGTTTTCATTTTCTAAAGTTCTCCCTGAATTCTGTTGTTATGGGGGATGTAATTTGTCGTTGCAAGGTGTAAATCCGTGACACGAATGATGTAATCTGCAATATTCGTAAGACCAATAAGATAAAAATGAATATAACCATGTCAATTCACAGTAAAGTAAGAGAAGAGAAATGAGATGAAATGCAGTAGTCGAACTAAGATTCGAAACCGAAATCAAGAGATCCAGAAATAATAGCAAAATGTCATTCGACATATTTGCAGAAACCTTTCTAGTCCACGTTTTAAAGAAACAAAATGACTGATTCATGGTAGCGTCATAGGCATGAATAGGCAAATTCTGTCAGCTAACAGTTGTACAGGTGGAACTGAAGCAACAAATCAAACTAAAAAAATAAAGAAAAATTAATATTCATGTTAAACAATAGGCGTACTACGTATTCCATGTTTTTTTATATAAATTGTAAATTTTTAAAACAAATCCTGGCGTTGTGGTCGTACTGAAACATAATTTTCGCATATACATTTCCTTGTTGCAATAATGGTGCTTGTTTTTCAAGCAGAACTCGTTTTCCACTGTTTGTTTTATAACGTCATTCAGAATTTCGATTTTAAAAATAACATATCAGAAAAATTGGTTAAATAAGTTTGCTTTTAGTCACTATTAAAACGATTGATAATTTTAAAAAAATAACCTTAAATTTCCTTGTTAAAATCACCTTTATAAAAAGAAACAAATTCAAATTTAACTGTTTCTTTTATGCTGAATAGAACGATGTAATTGGCTTTTCTTTATTTTCTGAAGTTTCCAGCAGTTACCAGAAGGTGTTAGTTATCTTCAGACTCGTTCTTCCATGTTTGTGGATATATAGAGATCCGATACAAGTGAAATTATCATAACATAGTTGGTGACACCAAGTTTTGCAGCACATTTGAAGCTTATTGGTGATGAAGGCGAGTTTTAAGCACTTCATGTCTGCTATGGTAATTGCAGGTCAGTGGTAGAGGGATGCTTTCGTGATGGTCGTAAGTGTCTCATATCTTTCTTACATTGAAAGAGCCCACGGACCGTCATTAGGATTGCTACTGTTGTATGGTGAATGCTCTCGTAGGTTGGTAGGACCCCCATCCTCCCCACACCGGGTGGAAAAGATCCGAGTTCGATTCCCGTCGATGACGAGGAATTTTTATGGGCCTTTTCATAACGTGGCTGCTAGTGGGTCTCAGACGAGAGCAGCATGGTTTTTTTCTCTCAAAAACTTGGGTTTTTCATCTAGAAAACAGAAAATTGACAGAACCCAATTTACAGACAGTATACACGAAGCAATATGAAGGCCAACCAATTCCCAATCCAAGAAGTGGATAATGATTCTGATGATGATTCAAGGTAATAGGGATTAAATCTCGGAAGTTTGCTCAAGTAAAGCGACACATTTATCTAATCAGCAAGAATTTGATGACTTAGAGAGGGCTTTGGTCTAACCAAATCCAATGAAGAGCTACTAACATTCCGTTTGGTTTGAAACAATGGAATCTACTGGATCTTAGCTGTAAGACATCCACATACAAAAAAATAGATGCGAATTATGCACGTTTTAACACTGTTACAGAATACCTGTGCTACTTTTTTTGATTTGATTAGTCTTTATGAAGAAGTTGGTATCAGGTAAAATCCAGAAGAGTGGTGTCTTTTCATGGACAGTGAAAGTAAGTTTGAAAGCTGTGTTTGAGAATATACATCCATCGAGTCCTGTTGCCTATTCTGTTCATATTAAAGAAGACTACGGAAGTGTGAAGCATTTGTTGGAGAAGGTCAAGTATGACCAGTATAAATGAGATGTCTGTGGGGATTTTCAGATGCTGGTAGTCCTGCTGGATTTTCAAGGTGGTTTCACTAAGTTCACTTGCTTTGTCTGACTCTGGAACAGCAATGCAGTAAGTAGATTGGACTAAGGGAGAAGAGGATGGTCTGCCAGAACTGAGTTGCAGCCTGGCGCACACAATTTAGTAAACAATCCCTTGGTTCCAAGAAACAGTATTTCTTCCACAACTCCATATTTAGCTGGGCCTGTTCAAACATTTGTTGAAGTACTGAATCCTGAAGGTGACACCTTCAAACATATACAGTCTATTTTCAAAATTGTCTGGTGCAAAAGTAAAAGGTGACATATTTATTGGTCATAAGTTAAGTAGACGTTGGCGTCACTAGACCTGGAAGACAAAATGACTGCAGTAATAGGCTAGCACTTATTAAAGTCAATAGAGAAGAGGCACGAATTCGGTGGGTTGAAGGTATGATAGGCCACTATATGTGGTCCTTTGTTCGGGGGTGATTACACTGACCACAAAAGACAAAATAAATTAAGGATTTATTTCATTTAATTAATTAATTTCTTTTTTTGATTAATCCGGAGAGAATTCTACTTTTAAGTTTCGGTTTTCTCTTGTTTACTTGTAGTAGGTGTTTTGTAGGTCCTTCTGTGCAGAAGTTAAACATTATTAATAAATCTTATAGTGTTATTTATCTTCTATTAGCATAGCAATAATATTCCAGCATTTGGAAAGTTTCGGCATAAATAGGGACATATATATCCTTATTTATGCCGTTTGCTGTGCTATTGGGGTCCATTTCTTTTACTATATTGCTGTATTTGTGACTGGACGCTAAAGGCATAGTGTAATGGTAACCAAATACTCACCAGGAGCAAGTGTTTAGATTTCGTAATGCCACATGACACCGTCCCATGTCTACAAAATGCATCTAGCGCTAAACGCTGACCCGATGCGTGGAAAAATTTGTATTTTTAATGTCATTGATAAGCAATAAGATAAACAAAAACATGCAATCAGCAAGAGCAAAAATAGGAGATTAATGTGCAGCTACGATGAGATGGAGACAAGGTTTTACTAATGCAAAATGATTGAGGAAAACGGTCAGTAATGTTATAAGCAGAAAAATGCATTAATTATGGTTATGTGCTCTTCTTATCAGGAATTATATTGAAAACTTTTGAGCTATGAGTAGAAACATTAAAAATGTTTGGAAGAATAAGGCGTACGAATCTATTTAAATAATCATTCGAAGGATATTTATTTAAATTATAAATCGTGGAAGACAGAAACCACCACTAAGGTAGAAATAGAACCATTCTAGGGGAGTGGTAACTGTTGTTTTGTCGCCTTCAAGAAATAAACAAGGGCCTCTGGTTGGAGAGGATGCAATGCTGTTACGTTTATACACAAACATTACACTAAAGAAAGAAATTTTGCGGTTAAAGTGTTCCCTAGTTGAAATAAAGAACTTGAGAGATAGTTTATGGATGATACCTCAGCATTATTCGTTAATGCCGAGGGTGACATTTCATAAAAACAGTGAATCGTTTATAAAATCCACCCATCTTGAGGTTCCGCCCATTTTGATTTCAGCATGAAGCATTCCTGTTGTTTTGTTTAGGGTCGATTTTTTACACATTCAAGATGACTCAGGCATTGACAGCAGGTCTTTCATTTCCTTGTCGTTTTGACTTTAAGTCCTGCTGTAGCACTCGAATGAATTATACCTAATGAGCTCTGTAACCAGGACCCTCATGGAGTATTTTTTGAGGAGTTAAAAACTGAGATATCTTTGATTTTCTATCTCAGCATTCAAATTTTGATGTAAAAGAACATCCAATACTGATGTTCGCTACCTTGTTCCTTTTCCAAACATTTGCTTTGGGGCTCCTTATTCTTAAAGTGCACCGTAGTCACACTTTATTTGTCAGAGTTGGAAGGTGCCACGGTATGGAGATATAATCGTAAAACAGTCATCAAACACGAAGCGTATCAGATTAGAATATTTATTACCTGTCCAAAGAGGTTTATGACTTGTTTAGGAACAAGAAATGGCGGTCATAAAAGCCTTGTTATAAACACCTGCGACAAGCATCAAACGTTTCGAAGAAGGCCAGCTGCTTTTTAATTAATTGTAATTTGACTTTGAGTTAATGATAATACTTTCTTTCTCTAGCAATATCTGCGTAGGAGAGTTAATGAACAATTGTTTTTATTTATATAAACAGTACCATCAACTGATCTTTGGAATAAATCTAATAATCTGGTTAGAACATCAGTAGGTAATTATAAATCTATTATTCATAATGAAATCACATCACGTGCAATAATAATGAATACCCGATCTGTATATCCCATTTTCATTTTTGTATAAAATGCTGGTGTTTTTAAAAAATTCTATAAAAGTAACGAACAGAAATAATGCAAGACTTCAGTAAATTGAAATAAATAAGTAAATAAAAGAGATGCAAAACGAAAAGATTTTTGTAGGATTGAAAGTTAGAGAATTAATGAACAAGGTTTCGACGTGGTCTTCCGAGTAATTAATGTTTGGCTACTATTTCGAGTTTATTTATACTGATTAGAATAAAGGCTGGATTTTGAACAAAGTGATGATTTCTATTATAAAGGAAGATAGTATGAATCAGAGCTGTAATACTCAATGTTCTACGTTGATAATAATATTAGTAAATTAATAAGAGGAGTTTACCTCAATATAGTACGTGGAACACTTCCGTATGATACCCTCCAGAAAAGGAGGGTATCATACGGAAGTGTTCCACGTACTATATTGAGGTAAACTCCTCTTATTAATTTACTAATATTATAAAGGAAGATAAAATTGACTAAAAATAAATCAACAACGGATCCCACTAAAACAATATTTTATTCTTATTGGGAGCAGTTTCCTGCGATAGGGGATACTGTTTTTAAACTCAATTTGGCTGTCTATACACCACAGCAACTCATTCTTCACTGTAACAGATTTGGATGCAACTTGGCATTGAAAAATCTTAACATAATTCATCGACAAAATTGAATTTCGGTCGAAATTCTAGAGTGTAAACTGTTTCTGGAGGAGCCAGAAAGATTCTCTGGTAAGAAAGGGATGACAACTTAACTCCATTGAAGAGAACTGTATTATGGAAGCCCAGGCATTGTCTAGATTCCTTTTGTATAGGAAGAGGCTGCTATTACAGTAGTAGCACAGAAATAGCAAGGGAAAAGTTAGTTCAGTGTAATGGTAGCCGCATAATGCTCTCAGTTAGCAAGCAATACACCAGTCTTCTTGTATTGTTGTGGGATATTCGACCACGCAACGTCCGTAACTTTCAACAAGCACGCTACCACATGAACACTCCAGTTTTCTACTTTTTTTTTTATATTAAAGTACAAATTTTTCGCGTATGTGTTTTTCGTCTACTTCCAAGATATTTTTATATTTCTTCACGATTTGATTATTTTAACCAAGCACTATAAGAAAAATATACTTGCAGAGAAGATTCACCCTATAGCTCTCCAAATGTCTGTACTTATATCTAAGATCAATGTCTTTCCACATTATTGAGAGTGTCCGGGTTCGTGTCCTATCTAAAGAAGAGGGATTTAAGAGTTTTCCACACCATGGTCACGAGTTTCGATTTCTGTGAAGTTTGCATGGGTCTGTCGTCTGGAAACTCTTGGTTTTTCATTCCGAAAACAGGGACAATCGACCAAGGTTTACTCACACGATGTACTGACTTTAACTGCCTAGAAACTTATTCAAACAAAGCCTTCATTTTGTTTTTAACCTCGTCTGTCTGCCTGGAAGCTTGCGCGTTAAATATACAGCATTTTTTCCCACTCCACCTCCTAAAAGTTCTCCTAGCAAGGTCCACTTGAAATCCTATAAGTGCAAATCAACGTAACTGCTGATCTATGGGGCAGAATCTGCCTTAAATCCTTCCAAATGGCACGGCTACAGAGGACCTACCAGTCAGAAGTCAAATCACAATTTAAACTTAACGCTTAAAAAGATGGGACAGGGTGCTTCACTGAGTTATAATGCACAGTCTTCGAAATGGTGAGAGCGGTGGCTGTCTTCTTAGACAACAGCCATTGACCCTGCGTTGACCTATCCGCATTCATGAATTACATTGGTTGCAGATTGTCAGGAATACTATTACTTTTGATACAGTGAATTAACTCGTCTTTTACATTTTAGACGTTATGTACTTCCAGACATTCTAGAAACAACAGGTTTCCAAATAATTAATCTTGTTAAACGAAGAAAAAAAAGCTATTTATGAAACGGATTTAATAAGTTTGGCTCTTCCAGACAAAAGGGAGGAGCCAGTCTTCAATGCATGCTGAGTTGATTGCCACATAACTATTAATGACGTCATCTGTGCACCACGAAATCCGGAAGGTCCTAATATCGCAAACAGCAAAATAATGGAGCGGTGAACGGATGCTACGTAAACAAATTGCTTGTTTTTTTGGTGAAAATTTACGTTAGATTATTTTGTAATAATATTGGTTAACAATGAGTTACATTACCCTATTTTTAAATCTGAAGCAAAGCGTTTAATTGATAATTTAATTAGCTTGGATTATAGTAAATTAAGTTTGGAATTAGGACGACATTTTTCTTGAAAAACAGTATTCCAGAAACTGATATTAGCACTTAAGGAACACCGAACACTCCATCTACGCGAAATATTCATAAAGGTTTGCCCTATTATTTAAAAAGTAGATTTATGGAATACTTTGATATTTTAACACTTTCTTTCTCTTTTAAAAACTTCGGACTTTTCAGCACACTGTGCAAAGACAATTACTTTCGGTTTCATACTTTAAGTACGCTGGTATTAAGTGAGTAGGGCAGACACACATGGAAATCACTTGGCATGCTTATACTATTAGTAACATTGAAATACCTACATTAATATAATGCCTGATTAATCAACCAACTCTAATATGCTCCATAATGCATTTTAATCCTCAGTACCTGTAAAGGAAAACGTTTTCCGATATCAAGTATTTAATCTTCTGTCCTAAGATCAAAACCGTACTAAATTGATGGTTAATTATATAACTGCTAAATCAATACATCATTCGCCCCAACAAACACAGACCTATTGTAATCTGTTTGCCACTGCTAACATTCCTGAAAATGTGACCTAGTATATGAGCTCTTCCACTCTTGTCTTCAACAAAACCATACATGCTCATTATGCCCTAAATTAATGTTCTACACTTGCATATCTTAACCTCGTACTTTAACAAGTCTTCAGCAGATGGAATTTTAATTGTTCAACACGTAATTTTCCTGGATGTTACTACTACTTAAAAGCTACATAATCTCCACATTTTACAGGTACTTTCTTACGTGGGTAATGTCTCTTGTGTTCCTGAAGCTACCATCATGCCACAGAAACAAGCTGTTGTTGTAGCAGCATCAGCAGCTAAGGCCATGTTGCTCCGTGTATATTGTCTGTAAATTGAGTGTGTTCTGAGGTCGATTTGCTGTTTGCTGGACGAAAAACCCGTTTCTGGAGGAAGAAACCATGATACTCTCGCCTGAGACCGACTAACTCAGCCACGTTGTGAAAAAGACCTATAAAAATTCCTCCTGTCATTGACGGGACTCGAAACTCAGGTCTTTTCCACCCGGTGTGGGAATAACGGCGATCCTACCAACTGTGCTACCTACGAGGGCCCAGAAACAAGCAAGGCCCAACAAAATGCACAGCCCTCAAAAGTTGGTAACCTACAACAGATCTTTTGACTCATCTCAAAAATTGAAGTATGTCAACTCCACTCCCAATTTTTCATATCTTTTTCCATTCACCGAAGAATCACTAGGAAAAGGACTGTTTCACCCGTTCTTCTAGGCATCACATTACTCTCAAGGCTGTTATCCAAACATGCTCCATCACTTTTCCCCTGTTCTAAGGATCTTATGGCTCTTCAGTATAGATGAACACATTCAGACCTTTAACACTACACTCTTTATGCATTACTATATCCACACTCAGCAACTTAAAAATAATCATTGGATTAGAAATTAAAAAGATGAAATTCAATTTCAGATCGCTTAAATATTTGGAGCATCATGTGATGGATAATCTCCAGGTTAATTCTTAGATAGTACCATGTGATGGGTGATCCTCAGGTTAAATCTCAGACGGCACCTTTCCTGACATCAAATTTCAATAGGTTTAAGATATTTGACAGAAACACATTTGCCTAATGCTTTCCTCAAGTTCTTCAGTTCACATGTTCTAGACTTGGATTTCTACTTTCAGAAATGAACGACAAATCGGGTGAACAGAATAATTGGGATTACATTTCAGAATCCTGTTCTAGTAAAGGCCAAATCTGGCTAATCAGTTAGAATTGGATGACTTAAAGAAGGACTTTGATCTAACCAAATCCGATGCAGAACACCTGACATCTTGTTTAAAAGAGTGCAGTATAGTCCCATCGCGAAACCTGTGTTGATTCACAACGGGAATATACACAAATTCTTTTAATATTAAAGAAGACTACGGAAAAGTGAAGCATGCGTTAGATAAGATCAAGTATGAACACTATATATGGGTTTTCTGTGAGAACTTCAAGAAACAGGATTCCTTCTGGGTTTGCAGGTGCTTTTACTAAGTTCTCTTATTTTCTCCACCTCTGGAATTAATCCGATTCCTGCTTCGGGATGATCACACTAACCATAGAAGATAAAGACATTCAAGTTCATATTTTTAAGGATTTTTTTTTATTAATCTAAGGAGGGTTTCTGCTTTTTAATGTTCGATTTCTGAAAATATTTACTTGTAACGAAGATTAATACTTTAAGCTAAACGTTTTTAATAAATCTGATGTGGTATTATTCCATATTTACTTTTCTTTTTCTGGACAAATCATTAATGCTGAGAAAAAAACTTGGGTGATGTTTGGAATTGGTTTATCCTATTCATAAAGAAACACTATGAAATGCAGATAAACAGAATTGTCCTGAAAATTTTAGTAATACAGCTCCACAGCACATGAAGAAGCCAGTGATTTATGCTATAAATGAAAACATGCAATTAGCATATCCCTGTTCGTCATGGATATCTTAATTCAGAACCTCTTGAACATCTCCTTGAAATACACAAACTCTACTAGCTACTTAGATAAAGAGAGAGGAGGTGGGTTAAATTGGTTCACAAGTGGACAAGTTAAGAGAAGAGATAACGTATTTAGACAGTGGTATTACTGTACATACTATCATTTAAATGTCTAAAATACTACTGCCAGAAAGCTAATGGATATACGTTAATGTTTTCATTAAGTTTTGCCAGTGGATGAGTCTTCTAAGTGGAAGATTCTCTTCAGAATGATTTGAAAGTGTCGCCTTTCATCATCACACAAACAGAACTATCGTGTGGATCACAATAGTGGAATATTTTTATCACACAAGATGCGAGAAAAATGAAACTGTCTATATAAATTATGGAATGGAATTCCTAAAGGAAAATAATAAAATTTCATGCGAATAAATGTAATTCATTGGAATGTTAAATGAGAAAGGAGTTATACAATGTTTGTTAAGTTAGGCCTATCCACTGCGTCAGCCTTTTTATCCTACATTTGTGGGGCACTTAAAACAAGAGCGTAATCACGGCTCGAATTTGGATTTACAAACATTTTCTCTTCCAAACACACAAAAAAAATGAGCCTCATTGAACGTGATAGTTTTAATAAACAGCAACAACCACAAAAAGCAAATTCAACCGTAGTTTAACTCCATGAGGAGGACTCAATTTAGTTATGCCTTGTTAAGAAGACAATTGTGAAGTTAAAAATAATAAATTTCAAATTATGATACGTTAAGTTTTTCTTAAAACTAGATCTTACTTTAAGATTAGTTTCTACTTTCCCTGTTTCAGATCTCGATGATATTTATAAGTAAAATAAGTCTGTTATTTTATTAACAATAACCATAAATGTAATTTTTATTTCATATATTTTAATATTTATTAATTTTTCTTATTTTTTTCTTTACTTTCAGATTTTTATTGAGGGCACCGGTTTGTTGTATTCCTGCCAATGAATCCTACTTAAATCCCAGTTTTTCAATGAAGACAGCTAACCGTAGCAAAGATCCTAATTCTTGGAAAAAAATTAGTGCTCTAGAGTGCCAATCTCTTGAGATTCCCCACATTTTATACAAGGGTGAAATTGCCAAAACATTACTGAAGAATTAATTCAAAATCCTCATTTTGTGAGGTCAACGTATTCAGAAATGAAATGTTAAGTTTGAAAAATGATTTCACTACAATTGTTCTTTTAATCTGTTAATATAACATTTATTTCATTTTCAGAGACAAAGATTGGTAGTGAGTTAAAACAGACATTGCTGAGAAGGAGAAAATAAGTATAGACGATTGCTGTATATTAAAAGTATTCCGATAAGGATTACTTCGCATCCAATTCAGTAGTAGTTTATGCCATTTTCAAATGAACATCATGATTAAAGCGATAAATACCACGATTTTATTCATGTACAAAAATGATAACAATAGCATTAAAACTGAATCAATATTGTTTTTCATGTTTAGAATGATATACATTTATTATCAACATAAACTTCTTATTACGTCCATCACCATTATAGAAGTCTGGTTAATGTTCAAATCATATTCAAATCAAAATAACAATAGTTAGCAACAGAGGACGGTCATAGAGTTAAGATAACTTAACTGTAGTCATTACAAGTAAAAAGTTACTTTTGACTCTTCATGTACAATTTATACAATAGTTATAAGAAGATAGTTATACTTTATAATTAGATAGCTAAATATTTTGATTTTTTTTGAGACTTAACAATGTTTTAATGTTTGAAATGCCACGTTTATTATATTTAAAAATTGTATTTATGAAAACAAACTGATTATTATTGAAACACTAAACGTCAATCCTAGGTGTGTTTTGATTGCCAGAAAAAACAGTTGGATGAGGATTCAGAGGAGTCTTTTAAGTTAGGCTACAGCTAATGAGTCTTTTTCGTCGAAGGTATGCGCTAATAAACGATAGTTTAATCAAAAAGTAAAATATACGCTTCAGTTAAATACCATAGTAGCTAAAACAGACATGAATTTCATTTCTAAAATAACCGATTATAATCTGGAACACTCCAATAAAAAGAAAAATCTTTATTATTCATTTATATTACCTACACGATTAACAAAACTGCTGTATATATTTTCTGAGTTGAACTGCTTTCAAGTTAAGAGTTAAATCTCTAAATTTGTGTTCTCGGAACCAGCTTACACCTCTTAACATGTAACATAGCGACAAAGCTGTAGGCAAGCAAGCGTAGGGGGCTTGGTGACTGTAAACCACTTTAGAAGCAACGTACTTACTGATTATTGGGGAATCACCCATTGCCCTTTTCTAATGATCTCTGACGTCACATGTGCAGTCATGGCTGCTCATTATCATAAAGTTTTCACCTTATCATTGCCAATTGTTTGATCCTTTGACACCATACACGTATAGCAAAAAATGATCCGAAATCAGCAAGCAGCACCACGCCTTTGGATGTTTATATTCGTTTAGAAGTTGAGCTCTTAGTTTGGTGTGTGTTCACGAAACTCCAGCGTCTTCTCCATACAGGATATCCGAGAGGGGAAACAACATGGCGGATAGTGAAGGGCACAATTCATAATACCGCAAAAGTTGATAAAAATCGAGGTAAGAAGAAGTTAGTAATATTTAATAATAGTTGAATTTCTGCTAAGGGAATACAGCTTTTTTACCTTTTTTTGCGTGATATTTTTTTTAACTAGTCTAAGCAATAACCGATCTAAACACTGAGCAAAGCTTTGTGATTATAAATTTCTAAAAAAAAAAAAACATTTCCTCAGCTATTAAACGTGTGCTTAATTTTAAATAAAGATTTAGGTTTATTTACTTTAGAAAGAGTATAGACACAGTCCTATATGAACTCATTTTAAATGCGAGATTACAATTAAGTTAATGCTGCGTATAAAAGGATAGTTAACTTTTAGATGGTGGTTACAAGTGACCACTGTTCATGATATCTTGAAACGGGGTTTCGCACGCTCTGATGCACAGTTTCGTTTTTCGATCTTTATTAATGCCATTGGAATGTTTCAAATTTAATGTTGAAATATCGATGATGAGAAGGTTGGGTAGTTATCAATGTTCGGGGTATGTTACTTTCAAAACACAAATTATTAGAAGGATATGAAAGATGACCCAACCGAAGATCTCCTATTAATACGTAGATAATGAAAAAGGCAAGGATAATTATACAGCCAAGTTCTCCCAATAGTGTGCCTAAATTGCTAGGCTAGTTAACCGAGTTTTATCAGCATATCAGCATTTATAGTCGTAATGCTCCAGAATATGTGTGTACAAGACAATTTGCTGGTTGTGCTAGCCTAAAAACCTAGAAAACTCACTAGGAAAACCGTATTCCTTCTTCCTGAGATCGGATATAAAGAAGTGATTATGGCCTCGTACAAAGGAACGTAATGTCAAGCCACGTTTTGCATATAGGTTTGAAAACGGATTTATTAGAAAAGACACACCTGTAAAAGGTACAGAGAGTATCAGTAATTGGAAAGAGAAAGTTATTCTTATTGAGCGACAGTGTTGAAGGTTCAATGACTGAAACTAAGCATCTTCGTATTTAAGACTTTAAAAGGGATTTAGTAAAATAAACACAAGAGTATCTTGACTCTTTCTTGGCGGCCTACACAAAGAAGACAGATTTAAATTAATAAACGACTGTAGACAAATGTAAAAATTGTTATTTTAAAAATTACACAATCATGTGCAACTGGAGCGTTAATGGAAATTTAAAAGGCAGTAGGATAAATAGATAAATCAGATAACATAAATGAATGAAGGATGCGAGGATTACATTCATTTGGCACGATTTTTTTAATGAGTGATGTTGCATAAAGTACCTTATATTATTTGCCAATATAAATATGGCTTAAATTAAGCGATTTGTGCTACGGGCCCTCTTTCTTATACTTTAATGTCTTTAAAAAGCTAAACCAAACAAACACTTTAATTTCAAAAAAACTTCATACCGATATTACTGTACATATTGCATCTAGTAATTTTTTTTTAAATTTCCTCCATATCAATAGATTCTTATTTCGGATATGCCAATGATTGGGATAATTTGTTCCTTTAAAATAAACAGGCCATGAGTTTCCTTGATTCACAATATCAGCAAATTCTGTTATTTCTTATTATGTAGAATCAAATGCTTCAAAAAGCGATTTTCAATAAATACAATTAATCAAGTATTTTTAGATATTGATGAAAATAAACGTTCATTAATTAAAAATGATAGAATAGTGCTCTAGACAGATTTGCACGATACTGAAGTAGACTTCCAGTCGGTTCTGAAAGCGAAGTACTGTAATTAAAATGAACTGCCAAAGCTTTATTTTGCCTTTGTGTCAATTTAATTATTAAATGAAGATAATATCGGTAATACGCTTTGTAGTTTCCTTTTTATTGTGAAGATAAAATGTATTAGTCGAGTATTTTAAGTACTGCCGTATCTTTAAATAAATTTTGCTTTTTTCTGATCTTGGCAGTTTTACCAAATGTTCCTCTTAGACAACTGCTGATTAAACACTGCCATGAATACTTCACGTTACCTTAGATAGAATTTACTTTGTTTACAAAGTATCAACAAAGATAATGCATGAAAAATACAAATTATGTTTAAAGTAGACCTCATGAGTAATGATACATTGGATTAAAAATCATAAATGAATTCACTGTGCATTGACCAATTGTGTTTTTACCAATAAGTACATTTTGAGAAACTTTTGTAAGATACCTCTCCAAATATAGGGTACTTTGAGTAAATATCCACCAGCTATTGTGTATCAGTGATAGGAAATCTTACCTTCATTCTTCGTGAAGAATGAAGAGGAACAGCGAAAACCTTAAGTGAACGCATCTTTAGTAAATATTGGATAAGATAGTATGATACAGAAAATATTTAAGGCGGTCAATATAAATTTAAAGCAAAAGGTATCTATTTGGTTCCAAAATCGTACTTGGATATGTTTATTCACGATATTAGTCTGGGGCTTTGCATCGATAAGGACAAATCATATCATTCAAAGTCTCAACCAGAATGTAATATACAAAATTGATTGGTTTTGCAAATCATAAATGTTATAGCGTAATATAAATGACAGATAAGAATAAAACAGAAACACAGAAAAGCGAATTTATTTATTAAATTTACAAATCACTTAAGTCATTTCGATACTTGAAAGTAGTATTGAATGATACCAGGAACTATGAAACAATAAATAATGGCGAATTATTTTCAATATTTAATATTTGTAAGACAAACTGGCGTCTCTCTTAATCAAAGTTTTTAAAGAAGATGATTTCAAAGAAAAACTTGAGGAACTAAAACGAAATTGTGTAACTTAAGCGGTCAGAAGTTAGAATATAAAAATTTATTCAATCGTTATATTTTTCGTCGCTTTTGGCATTTACGCAATCACTTTAACAACTGTTAATTATTAAATTTTTTTTCAAAGTATGAATCTCAAATTTACGACGAAAAGAAATTCTTGAAAAATACCGTAATAACTGTTCATATATTTTAAAAAGTTGACAGGGAGGCCTAATTATTTTTATAGATTTTTTATTATTTATCTGATTAGCTCCAATGGTTTCGAAAGAATAAATATTAAAAGATCTATATCGGTGGATTAAAGACAAATTCCTTTTTAAAGAGCCCATTCATATGGATTTGAGATCTTTCTATATAATTTTTTAACATCAAATCTAAAGTTTATTTTGTTTAGTTAAAAAGTTAAAAATGCTTTTGCATCACCACTTCAGTCACATAAATTAAAGCACTTAAAATTCTAATGTTCAATGTAGCTGCATTAATAATGAATACAATTTTATTTATGAACCTTATTTCTAAAATTATACTGATAATATGTAATTCTAAAGGACGAAAGATTGGCACAGACATGGTCTCATTTCTTTAAAACAACTGATTGAAAGTTAAGAAAAATCCATCGTTGATCCAAACTGTTAGAACATAATTTTGTCTATTTACATATCCTTCCTATTTTAAACGATGCCTAAAATTGTTTATGAAGCGTATAAATTTCTATTCCAAGAATAAATCTAGCATTTTATTCATGCCTATAATAGTCTATCGAAGATGATAACCACTACGATTTAAGAGACATTTTATTCCCGGTCTCTGCTTCATTTAGTTCTAACTTCTTACGACTAATTTAGGAGAAAAGTCCTCATAAAAAATACGTTTTCAGAGGAAAAATTCCTCACACGATTCATATAAAACTCTCCGAACTTCATTTTTTGGGATCAATAAGCTATTTTTTATCTTAACATATATAGGATTCCGCATTACCTTTTAAAATGTAGGAGGGTCTTTTCTGTACCTAGTATATATTTAGATCTCCACCTCTGTCTGTGATATTATCCTCCCTCCTGAATCGTGTGTGTGTGTGTGTCGCATTAGGGAGAAAGAGAGAGAGAGAGAGACCAATACCAGATCTCACGCCAGTGGATCTCTTGGGGTTGAAATGATCACTTTACCGATCAAATCTGATCCAAATGGAATTGCACGCGGAAGGCGAAATTTCATTTTCCTTCGACCAGATGCTGCTCGAAATGGGTTATTGATTTCTAGGGGCCTAGATTGACCATCCACTCCTAACATAGGTAGCTGTAGTCTTGCAGTCACCCAACATGAATTATGTCACATGACGGAGAGCTAATGTAAGGTAGACATGTTAGTACTCAGCGTTAGTACCAGAAGGGATCTTTTGCATCTTTTTTTTTTTGTTTCAAATAAGCGAGTTCTTTTCCTGATGTACGCTTTAACATTGAGAGATAACTGTTCGGTCGTCCATAACACTATTTGAAAAATTAAAACGCTTTTATTGTCATTTTAGTGTATGTATGTCTATATAGCTTATATTTGTCTATATTTATTTACATTATTCATATGCTCTGTACTAGTGCGTAGTTTCAAGTTCTGTTCCTATGTTTCAAAATATTTGAACTGATGGTAGTTCGCCTTAAAAGAGTAGTTTTCATTGTAAGAGTTATCATGATAAGTTCAAATTCCTTACTCTTTATTCCCCTATAAATATTTTTTCTTGTTAAAAATATATATCGGGGTGTTTAAAAGTGAAGGGAGTTAATATTGACTGATGACATCTTATAATATCATTAAACACCGTTTTTCACTTCTTTCAGCATATTTATAAGAGTGAAGTTCAAAACATTCAATGTTAAATCAAAGCCATTTCAAATTACAAGTTCTAAGATTAAATAAATGAAATTATATATCCAGTGAGTTCAATTTATGTCCTGTTAATCTTAATGACTATTTATGATCGTAATTAGTTATTAAGCTTATTATCATTCGAGTTATTTTATGTTTCTGGAGACGGACTATTTATATAATGGTGTACTTAGTTTAGAAAATTATACGAAGTGATTTAACAATACATAAATTTCACTGATCATATATATTGAACGTTTAGAACATTTAATAATTTCTCTATTTTCTAAAATTCCATAAACTGTCTACTGTGAAGGACCGAACAGCAAAGTTATTAATCGAACTCCTCGTAGATCAGAGATCAGCAAGTCTTAACAAAATATATGCATTATTTTATTTTTAATTATTTTGAAAACCATTTAAGAATATACCAACGTTTGCTATTCATGGCAACACAGACAGATTCAGAGGATTAAAAAAAAAAATATCACTAAAAATATAGCGATGTCCAAAATAAAAAAAAAGGTCCACAAGGTATCATCTTTGTTTATGCTAATGGTGATTATCTGATTTTTTACCTTATAGCAAACAAAAATAGCCAAAAATAAAATACAGCAAACTCTTTAAAATCCGGCAACTTTGAGTTTATGAGCAGTGTCAGACTGCACTATGAGTATACAGAGAGATTGAAGCCATAACAAGTCTTACTACGAAATAAATATCAATGCCCCAACCGTCTACAAAAAAGATTAAGTGATCTTTGCCCTTAGAGCTTTATGAATAACGATCACATTAACTACAGATTGTTTAATATTATACTTTAACTAATAACTTTCATTATGGTGTATTATATAAATATATACTATTAATCTCTAATAAGTTTCGGCGATAATAAAAATATAGGATTCTATAGGAGAGTCGTGTTCACTTTACATAAAACAAAATTTATGAATTAGTGACATGATACACTAGATAATAATCTAAATAGATATAGATAATATACACGAAACTATCACAATGTTTTAATACATAGAATGCAGCAAATAAACATGAATATTTTAATCACCTTTTCTCATTATGCAATGAATTTAATTATTTTTAAATAAAAACTAAAGATATGAGCAATACGATTTACGTTTTCATTACTGATAATTTTCTATTTCTGTTAAAGCATTTCAAATTATTTTAGCTTAGTTCACATAAAAATTAAACACCGTAATGAACCACAGATATTTAAATATTTATGTATTGTATATGAACTTTTACCAACCTCATTTGCTGCTATGGATCTCTTCTAGTAATAATCGAACGAATAATAAGAAAACTTATTTCAGTACACCGAAACCCTGGATTCTAATAACTTCTGCAACCATCTCGTTAGTGGATGCATTATTCAAACAGGAAGCGAAATCCAATGGAGATAAGCATACCCGTAGACATTAGAAGTTCCGATGGCATTAAAAGTTCAGGTGATTTAAAGAAAGCCGCCATCATGATTAACCAGACTGATACAAAGTAAAACATTCCTAAATAAGCTGGGTAGTCTACAGCTAGGATGCATACAATATTTTCGTGTAAATTAGCGATACATATAAGAACATTTTTCAGTTATTTTTATCCATTTATTGTTAACATGGCTAAAGAATACTTATATAAATAATGAAAAACCACACACGTAAAAAAGGATTGATTGAAAGTTGAAAATTAGCAAAATAGTTCAATGAAATTATCATTCAAGTCATTTTTTAAAACTATCTATACTGCTGAAACCTCCAATTACCTCACACGTAAACTAAAACGGTTTAACAATTTTTTTAGAATGATTTTAACGAAATTAATATTTGTTCATTTTCATATGAAGATGAATTTAAAGAAATTGAAGTGTTTTGACTCTGCTCTTAGTTTATAAGCGATCTATAAGTTAAGACTATAGACACTGGCCGAAATGGCAGTGTTTTATGAACATTTTAACCATTTTTTTACTTTTTTAATTTTTTATTTCCATTGTATGTTTTTAATGAGTCTTAGTCGTGCGTAATTTTGTCCTTACGATATTTCCCTTAATTATAAAATAAGAAAAATGGCTGTAAGAAATTGTTTTCAAAGTCGTGGTGGAACCGAAGTTAATAAAAAAAAATAAAAAGTCGCGAGCTGACTGAATAATTTTAAACACTTAGTATTATTTAATATCTTGAGCTCTACCTTTTCAAAATTAAGGATTTATGAATATTAAATAAGTTAAACATTGAGGTTTCCTCCCTCTCCTTGTCTATCAAAGATCACAACACTTAAGCCAACTGCTGTCCCCGCCCATGGTAATAAAAGAGTCTTTTACTAGGAACCACTCAACACTGCCACCGTCTTTAATTTCTCATACAACCATTAGCTCACATATTAGGCTCCTGTTGACCTAAGTACTCCTAACATAAAGAAATATCCTAATAATATACTCGCAGTAAAAGAATGTTATAAGGAAGTTAACGCCTCACCTGTTTCTTATTATTGGGAATTACTGCACCCAAAAGAACAGTTACAGGTAAGTGTCCTATAAATAATTAAAAAGCAATCCCCTGTTATCCTTGAAAACAAGAAAATAGAGTTAGAAACGTAACATAAGCAATGTCACGAGAGTCTTACAAAAATTATCTTTAGAGAAACACTTTTTATACAAAACATATGTTGCTGGTTTTTTTCCATGAGGTGACGACACTGTATGGAAGTGATCTCTGTTCTGATATCACTTCCATACAGTGTCATCTACAAAAAAAAGAAGTTATCGCTGGTGAATGACAGATATCAATAAACTGTACTTGGTATATGGAAGTTCAGAAAAGTTAATTGGATGGGGACGCATGGAAGTTGAATAATATAAGCAAACGAAAGTGTGTGGTTACTTTAAAATTGCTTATTTATATGTAATTTTAGTTTGAGACTCATCTAATATACGGCCATGTAAATTATTGTTTTAAATCATTTAAATATTAGTAGTGATTATATATATATATAATATATTCCATTATTCTGTTTACATTAAAAAATCAGAAAAGACTGTTTATAAATATGAGCAGGCTGTTAAGCCCAATTTTATTAAAAAAAGCCCTGAAGTTTAGCTACTGTGTCAGTGATGAAACTAAACATAACCCTAATTTCAATGTTTATGAAAGGCCTAATCGCTTTTCCAACTTTTAAAATATTTATATTTTCATTAAAGCAATTGTACGATCTTTTTGGAACATGTTTATTCTTGTTCTAAACAGACTAATCTGGATAAAATTTATTTAGGCTTTAATTATACAATTAAAGAAGTTTGCAGAGCATTATTTAGCCATTCAGATAAAACTAGGCTTAACCCCAAAATGGTTATTAGGTTTAGAATGTACCCTCTTAATTTCCTTTTTTTTTTTTTTAAATAAAAAATAAACTGTCATGTTATTAAATCAAAGAAAAATAATAAGATTTAGAACTTCAGTTGTTTGTCAATTTTATTTAACTACTAGTTATATATTCTCAATATAGTTTATACACCTTTAATTTAATGTGTTAAGTTGAATATCGCGATTGTAGTGATGCATTTGAATTGTTGAAATTTTGATCAAGCAAAAGTTCAAGCTAATCGGAAGTTCAAGCTATTTTGATTTACGATTTTGATTAAGATATTGTAGGTTAAGCTATGTAAACAAAATATAATAATAAAAATGCAATTTTTAGAGTAAATAGAATGTTTTCATCATTTAGAATGCATAAGAAGCATCTATGAAAAATGCGCTGAAAAATATGAATAAAATCCTTCAGTTTAAAATGAAAGCATGAGTCAGAATGCGGTAGCAGCATGGAATATGTTACACGAAATTAAATTAACGGTAAAATTAATTATACAAAGCACTTAGTTTAACATGTTCTGAAGCGAGAAGAGTGTACTTGATTTTATGACAACTTTAGCTTCTGAATTTAAAAAAGAATGTCTCATCGCTTTATTAAAGTAGAAAGAACGTTTTTTTTTTTTTTTAAGTAGTTTTATGTATTCTTGACAGAGCCGTACAATGGCATAGTGCGACCCAGGTGCGTAGTTGGTTACTAGACCCCTGAATTTTATTATTAAAACTTTAAACAAAAAGCCGATTTCTGAAAAAAAAAAAAAAAGATTCTACTAATTTATGTGTTCTGTTTTTAAATTGAAGTTCCAGTTAATTCACAAGCTGGTCCAATCGAAGACGCGCATGATCCAGTTATGAACCAGCCCCCTAAACTGTACCATTTTTACATTTTAATTATCTTCAATCATTCTATTAATATTAGAAATAAGTAGAGTTAACATTTTATGGACATTGGTGTGAAAAAAAGTCTTGAATTTATGTGGTAAATTCAAGATTTTTTTTCCACTTTTATTTAGATCATTATTTTACAAGTTGTAAAACTATCTGTTATAAAAGTATATAAATGTATCAAAGCAATGCAATTTATCGAAAAAGGAAGTGTCTCTACACCTTAACGCTCTCTAAATATCCACTAACTGTTTATGTATTCGGTTGTGTCAATCAGATGGCCACCAGCAAGTAATTTATACAGACAGACTTATTTCTTTCGTCTGCTCACGTGCACACACAAACACACCAAGAAAAAATGTATTCTGGTAACTTCTGAAACTCCCAAGCACACACACACACACATTTTTCTTTTTCTTTTTTTCGTTTTTGAATATCACACACAAAATGGGTTTGCAATCATAAAGAACTCTATTTTAACCGAGCGAATGAAAAAAAAAGGAACCAACGCCAAAAGCGAAGGAGTCTCCATTTAGAAAATACGTCACGTTTAGCGAGGAAGGTTTCCATCAGACTTAGGCAATAGTTCCCGCCGAGATTCCAAGGTACGATCGACATTGTTTGGTCCACTAGAGAGAACAGCCTTGGCAGGTTAGAGATAAGGTCTGTGTGATGGATAGTGCTCACTTAGACACACACAGAGAGACACTATTTCTCAGCGGTAGGAATGGATGTATTTCGATGGCAAATTGATCGACAGACGGATACCGACAGTACGTCAAGACAAAGCGAATCTCTGAACTTTTGTGGTATTCTGCATCACTAACTTGGAAACATTACCATCAGTCAGAACAAGAGGGGCCGGATGTGACAGTAGCATTAATGAGTTGGTAGAGCAACACTTTTGTTTTTGAGCATTGGACTGTGATCATAATGAAATGCCGACAACCCTCAAGTTACTTTGATTGCTTCGGTTTAGTGAGTTGTCTTCTGTTGATTTTTATCGCCAATAAAGAGTATTGGCGATAAAAATCAGCAGAAGACGACTTAATTATTCAATTCGTTTATCAAAAAAATTATCTCCCATTGTTAATCAAAATTATTTGAGTTCAACAATGAGATCTGATTATTCAGTGATTGTTTAAGTTCAACAATGAGATCTGATTATTCAGTGATTGTTTAAAGTTCAACAATGAGATCCGATTATTCAGTGATTGTTTAAGTTCAACAATGAGATCTGATTATTCAATGATTAAGTTCAACAATGAGATCTATTGCTGAGCGCTGTTCAAAATTTTATGTTACTTCTTAATAGTTCCTGATGACAATAATAATGCTCCAAGTTTTGCAATTACGCATATTTCTGAGAGTTTGGACAAGTCAAATGATGAAAATTTTATTCCGTACATAGGAAAATAAAATTGTGAAATCTTTAGTCTGCTAATCGAAAGTATGTGCTATAGCTTATTTATGTGTCGAACTGTCATCGCTTAGAAAAATATTAATTTCCACTTCATTCAAATGAGTCGCAAGCATTTTGTACGTATTTTTATGGTTTGGCAACAGAGGTGGACAAAATTATTTCCATAAGAGATGTTACCTAAACATTAATAATTTTATATTTTATGCAGATACGCACAATTATACTTAGGTATAAATATAGGTTAATGACAGTTAAGGTGAATTATCAAAAGTTGAGAATCATTTATTATGCAAATATGAACACTTAATTGTAATATTAGTTTGTAAAGCACTACACTTTGGTTAGTAATTAAACCTTATACTTATACTTAAAAGAAAATAAACAGTTTTGTGCCGATAAAAGTTAATGCATTTAAGTTTCGAGGATTAAAAAATTCTTTTTGTGAAACTGACTGTTCTGACATCATTCTGGTGATGGGAATTTTTAATTTAATCCTTGAAACGTATCATTCTGATGATGACAATTTTTTTTAATCCTTGAAACGTACGTTCGTTAAGTTTTATTTGCAGCTCACTATAATAATAATAATTTTGGGCAGAGAACTGGTTTCTTTAGGCTCTAAACACAAATCCTCTATAATTTTGATGATCAATAAGATACGGATTATTGTAAACTTCCATTAATATTATTTTTATTATAATTTAAGAAGGTGAGAAACTGTCTACGCTTTACGAGGCAGATAAAATCTTTTTTACTACTACTTTGTCTTATCTTTAAGCTTAAATAGATGCCACCGTTTCCTCTAACTATAACCATCGCCAATCCCCGGTTACCTTAGCACTAAAAGTACAATTGGAAGGTGGGGGTGGTCCTCTTCTCACTGGTGATAAAATACTGCCCCCATTAAAATGATACAACGGAAGTTTCAGTTAAGTGGCTTGTGATGAGCTAGTGACAAGGGCTTTAAAAACAACTCCCCCTTCTTCCAAACTACTTTCACGTAACAGCTGAGATTCGGAAGGTATTGGGGAAGGGATGAAAAGGGGAAAGAATAGTTTTTACGATCAGAAATCTCGTGCAGAAAACTTTGACGTAGAAACGACCTTCTCTCTCTCTCTTTCTCTCCGTTGCTTTCACTATTACAGCCATTCAGGTCAAAGCGACCCTTGTGAGAGTTTACGATCTGGGGGGTGCATTAAGAGCGTTATTTAAAAATGGAGGGCACGCGGAGCAAACGCCTGCTTAGAGGGAGCGTGCTAGAAAGAGAGATAGAAAATGAGAACGCCAAGGGCCTACAGAAGAGTAAGAAAAAGGGGACTCGGTTCAAAACAGTTCGTCTGCCAATATAGAAAAGACTGTTATGTAAGGAAGGACATCAAATAAACGACTTACACCAACCTGCTATGGCCATCCACGGATAGAAGGCATTCGCTGGAGCTTGTGCCATGGCGGGTGAGTTTTGACAGCATGTCGTCCAAGCGTCGGAAACACGGGGTGTTGTCGGATTGTCAGTAGGAAAGGAACGCATAGGATCGCTGCTGATGGTCGTCGGTCGAACGCCGGTCAGAGAGCCCGACGGCCAGTTGGCCATTTCTTTTACTGCCTGATTGAAACCATTCTGTTCTTTGGTGGCCAAACACTCCGGTTTAAAAATAGTGGAGGCGTCACTGACCGCCGAGTAGATCTTGCACGCGGATGCTGCGGCCGCCGCTGTGGAACTGCCGCCGTCTGCGTAGCCGGAGTCGTGTGCAGACCTGGCCGCGCTAGGCTGTGGGTACGGCGGCACGAGAAGACCTTGCGGAAAACGATACGGTTGATCGGCAGTTCCTTGGCTATTGTAAAAGCCGCTCTGATCAAAGTAGGAGTTCATGATTTGCAGCAACCACCCTTGAGTCTTTCCACATCGGCTTTTGAATTTGTATTTTTTACTCAACTCAACGTGTTGGATTAAATTTGGCCATGGCCGCTACGGCACCTCTCTCTGCAGGGTGTTCCCGGAAAGCGTGGATGGGCCAATCAGGATGCTCCTACAAAGACGGAGAACTCTCCTCTCTTCGTTGTATCCTACCGCCATTGAAACACGCGGTCTCGTGTTTGCTTTTCCAGCACGCTTTTTTTTGCGTAGTAAGTTTTGGCGATGCCTAAATACACTCGGACGACGATTTCGATGCGTTATGATTTCGCCGTCGAGAAGAGTACCCCAATTCACGTGCAACACGTCACTTATAATTGTCGCTGTGTATGTGGCAAGAGGCCTGAACTTTTTTTCTTCTTCTCTCTCCTCTTCCTGCTGAAATGCTATGTTGTTCATACAGGGCCGGCCACTCTCAGTTCTAGCAATGCGTCATACTGTCAAGTTTGGCTCACTGATACACAACATTGCTGGAGTATTGGAAACAGCTAAAGAGGACGCCCATCTCTCTCTCTCTACGTGCGTTTCTTCCTTTCTCTCTCTCTGTCGCTTAGCAGCAATAACCTAAGTTAAATAAACTCGGAGCTGTTTCCTGGCAGCGACAAATACAAGTCTCAGATCTTGGCTGAAATGCTATGGCGAGCGAAGGTAGGGTTAAAGAGAGCAAATGACGGAGCGCGTTATAATAATATAAGTTTAAGGCTTCACATATCACTAGCAGTGACGTATAATGATCATAAATGCTTCAGTCAACGTTTCAGAGTGTGGCCATGCTGTGAATACTAAGACATAACAATACCGTGTAGGAAGGGTTAAGTAGTCAATAAAGAATTTGGAGGGTGGTAGCGAAGAGAGGTTGAATGTGATTTTATGGGATGACTTAGCTTCATTCAACACTAAGTATCCGAAACCCACCTTTGAAATATCAGGAGAGTCTAATCACTCGGCGCATATAATGGATGCAAAGTCTGTTTATTTTATCTGTCTTAGCACAGGTATTTTACGGCATAATAATGTCTTCGTTGACTCAAGGTAATAGCTTATTAGGAAGCTAATGGGCCTTTAAAGCGACGCCTAGTGATTGTCGTTTGCCAACGAACGCCAGGACACCAACCTTCCAAGAAAAGCTTATTCCGTGGATATATTTAAATTACCAAATGCTTAGTTTCTACTAGGTTTGTTCCTTATTTAAAACTTTACGCTTTTAAGGCACTAATAAATTTAACTCGATACGCGATTGTATTTTTAGAATAAAAGTTTAAAATCCAACTGAATCGGATCATTCAATTGATAGGATGTACAGAGATTGCTTAAAATAATTTGGTAAACTATTAAAGAGCGAATGATAAATAACTTCTAATATTCAAAACTGATAAATATAATGGAAGAGACTTAATTTTAGGAAAAGAATAAAACATGGCATTCGATGTTTGACTGGATAGATGGGGAAAAATGTCTGCAGTGAAGCCGAAGTATTAATTGACTCAAGAAAAAATGAAGATGTGAAAATTCTTACTGAGAATAGAACAGGATAGACGTTTGCCTACAGTCAAGAATCATACTTATTTACTCTTGAGACACTGAATTTTAATTAAGACTTTTTATTGAAAAATGTTCCTAATATTCTGTATAAAAATGTCATGTACCAGTAAACACTGTCCTATAATCATTAAGGAATTTAAAAGAAAATTAAATCATTGTATAAGTCTATAAATTAACATTTTAATGTACATTAAAATTATGAACACGTTTTTATTTTGTTTCACTATCGTAAAAATGTTGGCATGTTGGCATGATTTTTTGGCATGATTTTCCTATAAACATGAAAGAATTAAAAAAAATCATTGTTAACTCATTAAAGTATGATTTATTTGTTTATTTTGTTTCAATATCTTAAAAATTGTTGGCACATGGCATAAAATTAAATTTTCGAGAATAAATTAATGATTTTCAATAATAAAATCGAATTTTGAGTTTTGGTGTACAATGAACAATCGACAACACGTTGAATTTATACTTTTGAACTGTTGACTATATTGGTAGATTTGATAGAAATTTGCAATGTTTTAAAAATGAAAAATAAATTAAAAAATATGAGTAAAGATGTACAAAAAAGAAAGAAACACTGAGACAGCTAAACCAAAATCTTTTAAATAATAATGAATGAAATACGAAATTAAAATAACTAAATTTGAATTTTAAATTTTAAAAAAGAAAAATTAATTTAGAAATATAAGTAAACATATAGAGAATAAAAGACCTAAGACAATACGCTCAAATAATTTATTTTAAAAATATAGTAAATATTTTTAATAGAGAAATAAAACAACACCTATTAGGAAAGACAATATATTTTGGATGGCAGTGCATTACTGAAAAATCACTGTATTTCAAAACACATCGTTTTCAAGCAGCAAAACCTTCCAGACATCAATCTGTTTTGAACACATTTTACATGGACAACTTTTTTCAGAAAAAGCCAAGTTGAAATAAGTGATATTTATCCTTGTTTACAATGCAGGTGTATTAGTTCAATTTGTTTAGCAAAATCTGTTTGTCAATGTTTATAAAAGGTTACCAATAATAATTTATAAAGGGTGCAGGTGTATTAGTTCAACAAAAGCTGTCAAAATCTCTTAATTATGCTTCAAAATACCCGGAATTTTGAAACACACTAGAGTAAACAAAGTCGAAAAAAATTATGATAAAATTATCCCCCTGTTAACATTTGTTATTCTATTCTCTGATGTATTTATCAAGAAAGTAACCTTGAATACGATGTTATATGTGAATGGAATACCAATGATATTCATAGTTAGAACCACACAATAAACAATCCTTATTAAAAATGTGCCTAAAACTCAGGATTTTCGAATTATATTAACTGTTCTAGCTCAACTGGTTGAAATAATAATGTAAACGTGTGACTATTGCTAAAAACCTTTTCGAAATTTTTTTCCAATATTTTTCTTTAAAACTGATCGTTTTTCGGGTCTTTGGACTAAAGAATATATCTTATTTTTCTAACCAATTGTTCAATCTTTTAATAATACTTTAAATCTTCATTATAAATAGTATGAAGGCATTATATGCAGAAAATTCTACTGAACTAATTTTCCAAACACAAGTCTACTTGGTGAACCCGCTACTTTGAATATTAACACACTTTATGGTGAGTGAATAAGAAATAAGACACGACGATAATTAGTTAAAATTCTCATAATGCTAAAAAAATAGAAGAGAAAACAACACTCGCATATTCTAAGGACAGTTTGCCCAAGAAACTAAACGAGGACATGTCTAAACGGCTGGTAAATGACAGAAAATATTCCATGACAGAAATTCGAGTTAAAGGAACGCAGAGTGCCGATTTGGTTTTCATAGATTCCCTTCTTCTGATGTCCAAGCCCTTCAAAGTAACCCTTCCTTTGGTTGTGGTAAGTTCTAGTCCAAATTGATGCGCAGTGTTCTCTGCGTTCGCCATCTTGTGGTTTATGGGAATATATTGGACATTCTGCGATTATTAAGTGACCCTAAAACAGCTTCAGGAAAATTTTTCATGACCATAATTGCTCCACAGCATCCGCTAACTGCTAGTTGAGGGGTATTCTGTAGGAAGAAACATTTTTAGTACGCCATCTTGTTTCAAGATGGCAGCCACTGAAAAATGACACGCACCCTCCTTTAAAAATTTATGCTTATAGTCTAGTACAAACAGAAATTTACAGTAAGAAGTTGGTGAGAAAATGGGAGGAGGGTTGGATTGGGCAATTGAGAAAACTGAATGTGTTATTTGACCTCTAGATACTATCAAATAAAATAAAAAAACAGCATTACCAAAGCATAGATGTACTGAATTAACTTTTTATACAAATTACAAATCACAGTACATCTTCTCTTTACAATTTGGAAGATCAAACAAAACATCTCGCCATTCTAGTTGCAGTTTAGCTGCTGGTGTTGGTTTCTAAGGCAGAAGGTTTTTCCATAACATGAGATCCAATACATCTTTTGTGCCTTAATTTCACACTCACAGTCTTACACTGCCAAGGTAAGATGCGGAATGACACCTCGTGGTGTTGATATTCCATTGCATTCCCACTTGAATGCAATTTTTTTAGGTTTTGGTCACTGCATTAAAAAAGCCATATATATTTCGCCATATGAGGCAGGCTGTTATATTCGAGTAGTAAAATACGAGAGTACAGTGGTACCTGCATTTGAATTGACCGTGGTTAAAACCTGTATGACTGTTAAATACGGTGCTGTTTTTGTATTCTCTCTATTTTGTAAACTCCACTGACTGTTTTGTGATCCCGGAGTGTGACCAAAAAAGTATATAAGACGCCTGTTTTGACCTGGACGTGAATATTTTTGAACACGGAATGTCATGAATGTCACGAGATTATGAAAAACATCAGATAGGGCACGCCAAGCCTACAGAGCGTTTCACAATTATCTCACATTGGTTAGTGGTGAATCCACAGGTCGTATAGCAATTTCAATTCTCATTTCACATGTGCTGAACGTCATTTGTCTGCTGTCCAGTCGCTATCTTCCAAGGAATTTAAGCCGCAATTGGTCTTAGTTTTGCCAGTTATTCATACCTTCCCCTTTTTCTCCGAATTTCAAGCCAAATGGATCTAGCTTAGGATTTTGTCTCAAACCAAGTCGATACAAAGATTGGCCACACTGGTTCTTGCACTGTCATGCTGGAAATACATTTTTCATTGCAAGTTGGTGCGTACTAAGTACAGGCACGCTGATATTCTAAACACCTTTAGAAGTCCCTTAATTTTGCCTCTTCCATATTCGAAGTATGATCCGATTATCTTCGATGAAAAGTAAACGCTAGATGTAACCTTTCTGGAAGTAAATGGGTAAATTTTGGTTGTTGTAAGGTTTTAGGCGCATCAGCAACTTAGGCCATATATTATGTCTGTAAATTGCGGGTGTTCTGTAACCGATTTGTTTTTGCTGGAAGAAAAACCTGAGTTTCCGGGAGAAAAACCACGCTACCCTCACCTGAGACCCGTTAACTCAGCCACGTTGCGAAAAAGTCCCATAAAAGTTCCTCGTGTCATTGGCGGGGGTTCTAACTCAGGTAGAATTAAAATTAGAAACGTTCTTCTGTCTTTTTTACATTTTAACTGGACATTTTGTTTTCAGAAATTTTTTAAATAATATTCTGCTATTTTGAATTCAGAACATTTCGTCCTTTTACATGAAACAGTTAAAAATTGAGTTGGAGAATTAGATCACCCGAATTAATCATTCTAACCTCATTTAAAAAGAAAATACCTGAGCAGCTTGAAATAGGAAGTGTTTTATATTCCTTTATAGGATACAGTTTTTTTTGTTTTATCTCATTGCAGGGCTTTTTTTGTTGTTGTTGTTTTTTCCCCAAGTCCAGTTATAATTCATTCTAAACAAGATTTCTTCTTGAATGTCTTTTTCTCTTGTTGAGGCAATGAACTACTTAAAAATTAAGAATTTCGAACAGGAGCAGTTTTTTTTTATTATTATTTAACCTAGTAGACTCGTTTTTATCCACAAAAGCTTAAGAATGTGACGCCTTGGCCTGAGATGACCCGACCCTACTCCAAGAAAGGCGGTTCTAGTGAAGAGAGCTCCCCTTACCCCCCTCGATTAAAAAAAAAAAAAATAGAAAAGAAGGAACTGTTCCTGACTACGCACTGTTGCACTCTATAATGAGCAGGAAAGGAGACTACACGTTAGTGAACTAACAAAATAAACTCTTATTAGTTTATCAAATAAACTTATTAAAACGTATGTAAAGTGGAATAAGTGTCAAAGCCCTAAACAGAAACACATTTATAACAGGATGCAAGATTCAGAATTTCAAATTGCAATTCTATTCCTTAAAATCAAGCCAGACTGCAATTTTACCATTAAATGATTGAATATAGACTAATATATTATAAAGTATACCACAAACTTTGTGGCATTCACTTCTCGCTCAGTGTCTGTTAGTGTTTTTAACTCAGGTTAAAGTTTTACTTCAAGATATCTAATTTTTAAAGTTCTTTTGATATCGATAAGCCTACAAATTATCCATTTGTCAATAAAACAAGTCCTGTACTTTTATACGCAATCCATTCTTATGTGATTAATTAAATTGTGCAGCTTTTGTCCTACTTTGTACAATATTCGTTTAAAATAAATTTAATTAATTAACAGTTTTATTTTTACTTTGTGAATATACTTAAAATTCATATTCTTTAAATAAACCTTTTAATATCATGTTTAAAATATATATAAATTAACTAAGAATTTTTATATGATAATCGTTATCAGGACAGCATAAAAGCATCCGAGATTAGCCTGAATTTTATTTAAATAAAATTCAAATATTAAATTCAATAATTAACTTAAATTTTTATTTAAATAGATTAACATGGATTTAGAATTCATTACAAATTTAGTTTTTAAAATGGCGTACTACAACTTCTTAGTGAAACACCAAGAATTTGGAACAAAATTTGTTTCAATGATGTCATTTGGAACAAAAGAAAATTAGATGATGGGACAGATCAACATGCAGTCGAATGGAATTAAAGAATAAAACAATCGTGATATACCAGTACCAAGAAATAAGATGTTGATGCACAGTAAAATCAATAAAAAGATTAAACATTATGGGCTTTTTAAGTGAGAAAAGTTCTTTAGAGGGTAGAAGTGTCTTTCCCCCAACACAGGAAAGGTAGGCGGGATAAACTTGAAAATGGAAGAAAGGTTTCTTCCATTTTAAGACTTTTTAAAGTGGAAGAAACTTTATAAGCTTCTTCTTGGTAAAGTAGAAGTCTATTAATATAAGGGATAGTTTTGCAGATGTAATTTTCCTAGCCTTAGAGTATCACAATACAAACCAATTATAATTCAAAAATAAAAACATGGAAAAAGCTGTTATACAAAACTTTTATTTTTAATATTGCATAAATTAAAATAAGCAAACTAAAATAATAATAAAAATGGTTGGGGGGCTGTTCGTAAACTTTACAGGATGGAGATTCGCCAATTTGTAAAGGGTGGTAAGTACTCGCCTTCTTCTGAAGGCTGTCCAAGTCCTCCTGAAGGAGCTTCTTTTCATTGGTCATTTACTATCCTCCCGATCTGCACCTCTTTCGCAAATTTTGATGTTACATTCAATGTCATTTGTGAAAATCAGAAATAGGAGGGGAGGATTCAACAATGTGCCTTGAGGGACTATTTGTAAGCATAGGCCACAGTGGAGAGTAAACCATTAATTACAGCCCTTATCGATTTCCCAGCAGGCATCCCATAGTCTATCTAAGGATCTTACCCGTGATCTTGGTATAACAATTCTCTGAAGTCCAAATGAACAATGTCAAAAGCTATTTCTTTCTTACAATTCATGACTGTCACTGCAGAAACAGATAACTGGGAAAGCTAAAACAAAAACATTGTACAAATCAGCGCTAAGTACCTTTGAATTTAAGGTCTATCTATATAACCGTGTATGATATTTCTCAATCGATGCGTCACTGATTTTTTCCTATCACCGAAGTCAGACTGACCAGCTGTAATTACTTCGTTCTTAGGTCTATCTTTATGGGGTCGATCTAAGAACATGTGCTTCTTCAGTCTAAGGAAATCGCCGCAGATTGCTTAGTCTTGTACTAATTCTAACAGCACTGGTTGTGATGTTGCACTATTAACAGCATTCTTGGTCTCGCCCTGATCTTGCACTACTTCTAACAGCACCGGTCTTGGTCTTACCTTGGTCTTGCACTATTTCTAACAGCTCTTCCCTATGTTACCACGGAGGTACTGCTTGAAATAGAGCAAGACGTAGGCAACTTGTTATGAGGGAGCAAAGTGCACGGTATTCAAATGAACAGCTTCTTCATCTCAATATAGAAGGGTTGATTATTTGAAGTAGTGCAACCAATACGAATCGTGAAGTTGGAGAGAACGTCCAATCAAATAAATAAATAAAAACTTCGCCTCTAAGCAAAGGAAATTGCTGAAAATTTCAAGTATAACAATATCTACAGAACTTTTGAAGGTAGAAAGTGTAATAAAAATCTTTATTGTATTGTATACATGTACAATACATATATACGCCCTTAATCACTGTCCACCACGGTGGAAAATACTTCAGTTCGAATCTAGTCACTGACGCAGAATTTTTTAGCACTAGCATTAGAATTAGTAGAGGCATATGATGCAAGAAAGCAAGCTTATATAGCATCAGCCCAAAAAAACCTTCCCATTTCACCTATCCATTCACTCCAAAACTTTAACCAGTTCTTCTTTGAATTTATTTAAGCTCTCAACTTCCACAACGACGACAGATGGAATTTTGTTCCAAAAATAAACTACCCGCTGGCTAAAGACAAATTTCCACACATCTATTCTGCAACTATTTTTAATTTATGCTACCTCGGATGCGTAATCAGCATTGAGCCTGCTCAATCCATTCAAGGCCTTATACACCTCAATCAGATCACCTCGCAGGGGCCTAGCCTCCAGATGCTGAAATTTGCAGAACTTAAACCTCCCTTGGTAAGAGGACCCCTTCGTTCCCCTCACCAATCTCGTTGCCCATCTCTGTACTCGTTCCAGTAGCATTACATCCTTCCTAAAACGAGACCTCCAGACCTGTAGGAAATACTCAAGGTGTGGCCTGGCCTTTGCCTAATACAAGGGGATAAAAAAAAAAGTAAAGTGCAGCCATTATCAACCCACTGCAGGATGGAAGCCTCCTCAACAATTCATGCTGAGGGAAATGGACCATAATCTGCCACGCTGGTCCAGTGCGGGTTGGCAGATCAACCGTATTCAGCAGTCAGGGGCTTGAACCCCGGTCTACTCAAAGAGCGTGTGCTACTGCACTCGGCTACAATCACCTCCTAATTCCTGCTAGCAAAATTCCTGCATATCACTGACAAAACCCCATGAGCTGCTCTGGCAGCCTATCTGCACTGCTCAGAAAACTTCACACACTGCACAATTACACCCAGGTCTTTTTCAGGTCCTAACATTTGTCAATGTTAAACTTCAGTTGTCACATCTCAGCCCATCTGCTCAACTTTTCTAGGTCCTATTGCAGTAGCGTGCTGTCTTGACTCTCATTAATAACCCTGCCAAGCTTCGTATCGTCTGCAAACTTGGACATTAACCTTGATATATACCTTCATCGATATCATCGATAAATACACAAAACAATGGGCCCAGCAACAAACCATGGGAACTCCAGTAATAACATTAGTCCACGTAGAGCACTCTCCATTGATACCACTCTGTCTTCTCCCACTCAACCATCCCTTTATCCGTAGCAGCAACTTGCCCTTAATGCCCCATTACTCCAATTTGTACAGCAGTCCTCCACGTGCAACAGTATCAAAAGCTTTCCTGAAATCCAAGTATATTTTATGAGCCCTTTCCACAATGTGGCTGAGTTAGTCGGTCTCAGGAGAGGGTTGTGTGGTTTACTGTCTCGAAAAGGTTTTTCTTTCAGAAATTAGCAAATTGATCACAGAACACTCCAATTTACAGACAATATATACGGCGCAATATGCCCTAAGTTGCTGATGCGCCTAGAAACCCACAACAACACAAAACATATACACAATACAACATGCCCTATAATAATATAATCATGATTTCATTGGAGCCGAATAATCCATCCAATTTTCTAATCAGTGGAAACTGACAAGAAGTACTTACGGCAATAAGTACTCTTCATATTTATAACCATAAGTACGACGAGAACGTTCACTGCATTCTAAAAGTTAAATAAGTCCACACAAGAGCAGATTCATCATTAAGTGGTCATCCTCTATGATCCAATAATTGTGATGGTCGTGGAAACCAAATGAATCCATGGCAACCTTTGGTCCAAGAAACCAATGTCACAAAAGAAAACTTTCAAGGAAGGGTTCACGGGCTTATCACATACTCCACAAGAGTATGGTGGCTTAGTGGAGGAAGTCATAAGGACTGAAGGGAAATGCATTAGAAGTTTGATTCCAGGCTACAGAAGCCTTCAGCCAGCCTTTAGCCTCAATTTACACAATAGTTTGATAGACAGAACAAGCAAAAGCTTATTCGATTCTTGCAGAACTTAACAAGTGGGTTTTCAGGTTCTGCACTGATGGGTGTCTGCCCTACCACCGATGATGTGTCAAAAAGAAAAATGCACCAGGCTAATAACTTACTTCTCTTAGACAGGAATATTGACCCTTGATCGAAATGGATGACCCCTGAACTGAAGGAATTATTAAAAGAAAAGAAAATTGCGAGGGATGTTGTTAGATAACAAGTATTGGGAACAAGAAGATTGCATGATCACTCAAACAGATCATGCAGTTGTTGGATTAACAATAAAATTTTCACTCTTGGAAATGAGAAAGGCACGAAGGGCTAATGGGATTTATCCAGCGATAAAGGGAAACAGAAGAAAAGATACTAAAATCCTTATCTGTAGTAACAAGTGTATCTCTGGATTTAAGTCCCAAGATTGGGACTTACATTAAGAGATAAATTTATGTGCAGTCCAATTTATAACAGCCATTTCAAGGGTAAAATTGGTAATTACAGATCTTAGAAAGATTTACAAATATACTCAATAAAAAGTAGTCGTTTAAATGTGTACCCCTCTTACTCTAGTTTCATTTTTCATTTAAATCACGCCGAGCAAATTACTCCTTATTTTTAAGCCAGTCCAAATTTAAAACGTTATCTTTTTAGCCTCCATCACTCGACATTTGTTATCAATGAATCTTCCGAGTGAAATTAGGTATAGTGAAAGTGATGTAACACTCAAATACCGAAGGTATTTCTATTAAGTAGTAATGCGTTTCCATAACGATTCAAGGTCAAACCTCTATTTATAACTCAGAGTTCGAAAGCAGTTTCACAATTTACATAAGAAATGAGTAAGCTTTTTTGAAGCCTATCTTCAGAAAGGGCAGCTGACTTATCAGATCACGTGTCTCGTGTAAGGGAAAAATGTCTCGATCCGATCGAAACTAAATTAATAGGTACAAGGTAACTAAGGTCATAAGACGTCAATATATTCTGTCTGTAAACGGGTAGAGAGAAATTAAGGAGTATCTCGAAAGAGAGAATAATTAAAATAAATTTATTTTACTACAGCGAACAGAGGATAAACAGAATTACGCGTTGGCTTCTGCAATCTGTAAAATAAATGTATTTTAATGAATTGTAAACCCTAAATACATAGCACCAGTTTGTATAAGAGACAAGAAAATACTTCTTCGTTTTATCTGTCTGTCTCTCTTTCTCGAGGTAGCCTGAAAGACAGAACAGAACATAAAACACTTGGCACGAAAATTCCGCTTACACGACACACATAAATCAATTACCAAACTGAACATATTGTGACCCAGCATCCTACGGAGGAGTCGTTAAGAGTCACGCGCAACAGAGCAGAGTCCCCATACGTCTGAGGCTGACAAATGGCTCTGTCTCAGGGGCGGACACCTAGTCAGAGTCTTGTAGGCTGTACACTAGTAGGAAAGAATTTTTTTTTTTTCCCTCTATACAAATAAGGAGTTTTCTTTTCTAACAACATTCACATTCCTTACAAATACCTCGCACATGCTGTGCAGCTAACGTTAAAAGAAAGACAAATTGACTTTAGGTGTGAATATTTATAGAGCAACTGTTGCATTTGAAGAAATCAATCACTTATTTTCTTTATTTTTCAAAATAGGTACACTTTTTAAAGGGAGGGATACCCAGAAATCGCACAGGGCAATATCCGATATACGCACATCCGAGATTTGTTGCAGCATGCGGTCTTGAGTTAGCCTGCAACAGAAACCACTTTTCCAATACAGAGTATCAGCATAACCCCTGTGCAAAGAACAGCCCTTGACCGTTAGCCTCCCACATTTAAAATGCCTCAACAAATTCAATACCGATGCCCAACTCAATGCGTCCAGTCCACAAGATTACTGGATAAGTTTGGGTGTCACAAAATTCAGTTGCACATCTTTTAACACCAAGCCTAAGAAATATCGTTTGAATCGACCGCAGCAATCTCAGACCTCTTCAAAACCCTCCTATATATGTTTCAAACAAAAAAAAATTTTAAATATGTTGCATATTTTTACTGCAATGAAACTGAAATTACTAATGTTTGATGATCCCTTAGAGTATTTTATATAAACATGAATAATCAATTTGTTTAGACTGTTTTGGAAGCATAGACCTGAAAAGTAGCATCCACTCTACAGTGGATTGATACAGAATGGACAAGTCCTAATGCTCCGGCTGAAGGCTGAATACTAAAAGTCCCTGATGGCTGCTTTGAGGTCTTCAATGTTTCTTCTCTGCGGCTGGGAAATGTTCCTCCCAGAAATAAATTACGTTGTCAAGTCAAGGCTAAAAGGTCACATAATACCATTTCTCGCCCAATCCATCACCCACTGAATTGCTGATATCAATCACACAGTGGAACAGTGTTGATTACAAGATGCATACTCGTATGTTAAATAAGTCCACACAAGAGCAGATTCATCATTAAGTGGTCATCCTCTATGATCAATAAAAGTATACGAAACATGTTGCACAGTGCATTGTACAGTCTTGGAATCCAGTGGCCAAGAAATTTATATATATATACAGTATACATAAAAAAAGTTATAATTGGGACCAAGTCATCAGAAACTTTCTTAAAATATTATGTACATAGACTGAGGTCAAAATATGCATAGTTTTAAGATTCCTCACTGCCTGGCAAATGTCCTTGGCACAAAAAGGATACGAATGAAGGTAATCGTGTTCAAGGGCATTAAAATAGCAGAATCAAGTTGTGAACAGGAGGAAATTTAATAAGATTTGAAAGTATCGTCAAGAACGTTTGAAAATAAATTAAACTTCTCTTTTGAATTGATAACTGGTGAAGAATAAGCCTTAATTAGAGTGGATAATCGCGTACACGCATTAAATTCTTGGAAAAATAAGAAAATACTTAATTACGAATTATTAATAAATATCATAAACCACTCTTATACCACGTGGAGTTACTAATATATTTTATTCAAGAATTAGCCTAAACTAATATACATTGGGTAACGTTTCAGGTATCTTGCGGATACCCATCATCAGACCGTGCTGTCTGATGACCGAATTCAGGTCTTTCGCTTCAGGTCTGTGAACCCGAAACGGGCATCAACCTAGATTATATTTCATTAGATTCTGTTTATTATAAATTTTACTATTTCAAACTTAAGAGCATGTATTATCAGAAAACCGATGACAGTTAACGTTCTATAAGCATTATTACAATTCTAAAACAATCCTTAAGAACAATTTTCTGCAATAAACTTTTCCCCCACCACATCTTGCCCACCCACAACATCTTGCCAAAATATACGCAGAGGTTCAGATGCCGTACACGTAAACGATTGGGCGTTTTACCGACGCTCGTGCAACGAACAACACTACACAACGACCTTTTGAATTGTTCATGTTGACCGTGGGTTTGTTCTGAGATGCTCTGGAGTTTGGTATCCTTCACAAAACTGTAATTTCAAAGCAACAAGATGTGTGTGGGATTCTAATATTTATTCAACGCCAATCCTATATTCTTTCGTTAAGGTTTAATACGAAATGCAATACTGAAATAAATTATTCTTTTGTTTCCATGCTCAGATATTTTATAGAAAATTTAAGGTTATTATTGGTTATGATTGTTTATTATTATACTTTTTATTTATTTATTCTCAAACGTAAATAATGCCTAAATAATTACGTATATACGTACCTATAATAATACCTATAATAACGTATATACGTACCTATAATAATACCTATAATTACGTATATCCTTGCCTATAAACTTACCTATAATAATTACATATATACTTACCAATAATAATTACGTATTGCCTAAATAATGCAATATCATTTTATAAAAAGATACGAAAACTAAAATTTAAGTTTATTATTGGAATTTATTTTCTAGTTTTCTTAATTTTACTAGTGAAAATTAGAAACTTAATAAGAACACCTTTTTTTCTTTTAATGCATAATAAAAACTAAATAAAATTAGAAACATCATTGGAACAATTTCGAAATGCGCAACCTGGTGGCAAATTTCAAATATTTTACCAAATAATATTTATTTTGAAATTATTTAATTACAATTTCTAACCGAAGTTGCGCATTTTGCTGGTGTATAGTATCCATTCTAAGAATCACATTTCTGTAGTCAGATACACAGTTCTGACTCTAAATAATCTCTCTTCGACTATTTGATTTTAAAAGTTCAGATAATTATCTTCGAAAAGGTAAAGTTAAGTACAAAAACGAGAAAAATATACCAATATCGTCACTACAGACTTTAAGGGACAGATGAGACTTATCCGAGCATCCCTTCGCTGTAACATTATTAACAAGCTGTGCATCTATACTATTTCTAGGTTACTCTGCTGTTTGTTTTATTGCGCTGAAAAACGTACACTTTTTATGTCTCCTAGTAAAAATTGACAGGTAAATGGCCAACACTTCCATGGTTGGCTACTCACTGAGACAGTCTGTATACTGATATTATTCAGCGTGTTGTGTAGAAAAATGCACATTTTACCTTAGAAGAGAGTGCAGAATGTTGCTGTAAGATTTTACATCGTGTAGTAACGTAAATTATATCAATGTCTTCTAAAGTACAGCTTCCACTCTATGGATCAAGTAATGGAGAAATTTCCGCTCGACTAAAGCATCCGTTTTTCTGCTGGCCCAAAAGCAAACCCAGTATAATCAACATAAACATAAGCAGCCATTGCAAGCATCGATTTTCTCCCTCCTCCTCCTGACGTCACAGCTTTTCTCGCTTGTCACAAAGTCATTCCTCCCGCACGTGACTAAATACAATCTTTGTTTTTGTCTCCAGCGGTACTAAGAGATTTTTTTTCCTTTCTTTTGCTGTAAGAAACTGAATATCAGACAATACAGGTGGGTGTTTGCAATTATTTCCTTATTACTTGGTTTTAATGATTGAGAAAACCGTTCTGAATTTTGTTCCCCAACTAATTTTCGATCCGATTATCTAATGTAGATAAAATGAAGAAGGAAAGGTGACAAATATTGGTATAAACTTAACAATAACAGAGAAATTAGAATTAAGTTATATCAGAATTTAAGAATAGATTATACAGAAAGATTTTTTGTTCCCGTCTCTTTTGGATTAAATAGGTTGTAGAAAGGTATACTTCAGCACGCTTTTCGAAAGACTAATATTTATATCTACTTTTAAGAGTGTTATTTGGAAAAGCAGAGGAAACACCCCCCCCCCCCCTTATAAAAAAGGTTAATGATATATAAACAACCAGCTGTGTTCTTAAATTAGTTACCTTGAAGCAGTAATCCTAGATTAATGTACCAGCTGTGTACACTCTGGGCAATGAAGATTGAAAAAGACCCGAGGATAATTCTGCAGTTAATTATGACGTTCTCTGAGCAGCAGAAAAGCTGCCAGGACGGTTCATGGAGTTTTGTCAGTGATATACAGGAATTTTGCCAGTAAGGATAAGGTGATTGTTCCATGTACAAGGCAATGGTTTGGCCACATCTTAAGTACTGCATACAGGTCTGGAAGCCTCATTTTAGGAAGGATGTGGATCTGTTGGAACAGGTGCAGAGAAGAGCAACAAGGTTGGTGAAGGAGCAAAAGAGCGGTCTTACCAGGAAACGCTTCAGATTTGCAAGTTTCAGCATCTCGACACCTACATAAAGATCTGATTGAGGTGTTTAAGGCTTTGAATGGACTGAGTAAGCTCAATGGGGGCATAAATTCAAATTGAGGAAGAATGGTTGCGGTGGTCTATGTGCGGAAATTTCTGGAACAAGCTTCCATCTGGTATTTGAAGGTAGGTAGTATGAATAAACTCAAAGAAGAACTAAGTAAACTATTAGAGGGAATGGACAGTTTAATGGGGTGTTGGCTTTTTTTGCTGATGCTGTATAAGCTTGTTTTCTTGCATCATTTTCCGCTACTAATAATATTGTCTTAATAAATAGTAATAGGCCCTTTCTTTTATTTCAAAATTATATAAAAGATTTTACATAAAATCCAAGTTTCTTTTATGTACTGAATCTCTATAAAGATGGCTGAAATTGGAAAAGATGGCAACCTGGCAGACATTTAAGAAGGTAAAAATGTATAACTTCAGTAATTTGTGGATAGTTTGGCTATTAACCAAATTAATAGTGTTAATAACGCAGTATAAGTTGAAAAGTCCTTAATTAACTTACGATGTAAATTATGATGACAATTGAAAGACATTTCTGGGCATGGAATTCTTTTTTGTATTAGTGCCATGTTCCAAGAATTGGCATTTCGCCAATTTTGAGGATGCACCATCGAAATTTCCAAATGTGCACAGTGGAAGATGCATGAACTGTAATGAGAATGTGTGTGAGGGGGTGGAAGGTACTTCAGGCTAAGAATGATAAGTACAGGTAAGCCTTTCTCGTACTAATTTAAAGCAATGTGAGAAACGTGACGCAGAAGTTATCTAATTAGCGAAGCACTAAACTAAAGTGTAAAATAAATGAAGCCTATTTCTCATTTTAAAATCAAAATAAAGTTACTTTCTCTCTCCGTCTATTCCAAGCACCAGGTATCGACTTCTATCGATGCAATTTGGGCTGATGTATTAGCCTTATCTTTGAAGGGGATGCAACTATCCATTGAATGAATCGACAAGGATTTTTTTTCAAATTTTCATCAGCACCCCTCAAGGGATTATCACTGATTCTGTCCTCTACGAACAGCGCGCTATCGGCGAATTTCCTTTTCCCCACCACACATCCTTCTTATGAAACGGGTTATCAATTCAAGCTTGTAGATGCCTCGAAGGGTTGATATCTCTTCGACTTCCGTTCACGTTTTTTTATATTTATTTATTTTTATGAAATTCAGACCTGGATCATTTCCAAAAACATACCCCGAGGAGGGAAAAGTTAATAACAAAGTCATAGGAGTCAAATATACTTGAAGAGTCATTTTAATCGAAGTTTAGATTCCGATGCAGTCTTAGCAGTGGAATACACCGAATGAGACTATCGCAACTGCAAGGGGGGTTGTCTTTAGCGCGCACGTTGACTGTTAGCATCATTGTGGTTGTTACAGAGTAGAAATTGTGGAGATGGAACCAAATAGTTTCATGAGAACTATTTGGTTCCATCACCAGACAGCTGGTAGACTATTCGCGAACTTGTGTCGAGTGGTGAACAAGAGTATCGAATGTAAACGTTAGTTCGGAAGAAAATTTTCGATTGGAAACCTAACTTATCGCGTGTACATTAAACTCCTGTTAAGTAGGCTGCGTCAGTACAAAGCTACGATGTTATAAAAAAGTAGAGTACTATATCAACGCAGGTTTATCGAAAAATCGAAATATAAATTTTCCATCGTTGGTCGATGATAAAACATAACGCAGAATAGCGTTATATCAAATACCAGTCCATGTTGGCTTAAATCGCTAATATCTTTAAATTTTAAGCATCACCTGAGGAGAATCTGCTCTACATTTAATCATCTGATACACATCCAGGACTTCCGTTTCGAAACTATTGGCTTTTCATCATCTGTTAATCTCTGTTATTATACACAGTTCAGTAAAAACATTATGACGACCTGCCTAATACTGAGTAGGTCCACCTCTTACCACTAATACTGCAGACACACGGGAAGGCATGGACTGTATAAAGCCCCTGAACGTGGAGCAGGTAGGTTGTACCATGTCGCCAGGATTGCCCATTGTAGATCTACAATAGTCCCGTGATGAAGGATCCAAACGCTGGATCTGTCGATCCACGTATCCATGGGATTTATACCCGGCGAAATCGATGGTCAAGTAGCACCTGGAAGTCACTCGCGAACAATACTGGCAACGTGGCAAGGCGCATTATCCTCCTGGAACACATCTGTGCCATCGTGGAAGACAGTCACCATGAAATGACGGGGATGTACCTGAGCAGCCACAATGGAAAGGCAGTTTTTAGCATTCAGAGTGCAGTCTCGGAGTATGAAGAATCCAAGCGATTCCCAGGAAAACATCCCCCATACCAAAACACTGCGCCACCTGCCAGTTTCTGTGGTACCAAGTCATCGGAGTAATTCCTCTGCGCAATTTGTCGCCGTATCCTCCATTTGCAGTCCACATGGCATAGCTGGAAACTTGATTCGTCATAAGAGGCGACTTTTTCCAGTCGATGGTCCAATGACGCTATTCAGGTGAAAACTTTCGACATCGTTTGTGATGGGTGGCCGTAAGAATGGGTACATTGACTGGGCGCCCATATAGAGGGGGATTCGCTGGATCATGGGCTTTGAAACGCCGCTGGTCATCCCCCTTTTTAAAGTCCAATATTAGATCGTTCCACCATTTTCCGTCTATCGGCTCGTACAAGGCAGTAGAGCCAACGTTCACCAGGATCATCGATGAGGCGTTGTCGCCCGTCGGCAGTTGCTCTGTCCACTGCCCGTTCACCCTTGGAACGCCTTAACTACAGCACTCCACAAACTTCACATTTTTTTAAGTTAGTCAAATCATATCCCTTGCCCATGTCAATCAAGTACTTAGTATGGACCGCATGCCTCGAACCCGCAATATCACATTTATCTGTTCTCACTGCGGCATATGTGCCATCAGGCAAGAAGTAACGGCCGATTGATAAAACACACGGGTGGTCAATGTTTTGGTTGGAGAGTGTAGTAATCTTATAGTATTTAGAAATATTTTAAGAAAATCTAATCCTTTTAAAACGTATATGGTACGTCTACGATTATCAATTAATATATTAAATTACCCATTATCAATTCTGACAAAAATAAAATAAACCTTCAGTTTATACTCCTGGACGACCTCATGGTCAGAAGAGTTCACAAGACAGAGAAAATACAAGAAACAGCACCTTATTTAATAATCACGGGGTTTCGAACCCCAGTTACTCAAAGCACGTTTAGTTTATATACCCTTGTGCCTGGCCACTCGGCTAAGGCAGCCTACGACTCTTGGATCCAGCCTAGAAAAGATTCATCTGTTTATTTACTAAACACATACACGAGAAAGATTTTATAAATCCTAATTATCCACGTAGATCAAAATTTTCCATTACAGCGGGGTTTAAGAATAATCAATCAGCAAATATTACCAGCAGAGTTCGGCAGCGATACACTTTTAAGTTATTTATAATATTTAAGTTATTGTTTACGAGCGTTGTGGTACAGACAGGCAGACTTGGGTGAAAGAATCGTCAAAGCTCACGTAATGGCCAAAGTTACAATACGATAGTAAACTACTAGAGTCACTCTCACCCACTCTATACATGCATAGAGCTGTCTGGGAAGCCACACATTTAAGTTTGGTGGCGTCACAGTAGCCGTATACTCTTAAATATTAGACGTATAAATAATCCGTTCCTGTCTAGGGTAGCTGGTTGCTTGAATGCAGGAACTAGAAAGTTTAGCATCGTAAAACAGGTCTTTATTCTTTTGTGTTGCAGTCACTTACAACATTACGAACAATGTGAAAAGGTTTCCCACCCGTGGAAAATATGATGTTTACATGCACTTCCTGAGCAGTTCTACTCCGAACCAAACAGTTTGTAGTTCTCTAGAAATGGTGGTATAAATAAAGCCTGATGTGCACCTTTGTGCGACTGACTGTGTGCCTTTCACACAGACGCGTAAAATTTACAGTAAGTTATTACTTAACAAGGCTTAATAAGTACCGAAACTTCTCTTTATTTTACCTGTTGTCTGACTGGAAACTAAAAGAAATAACATTTATTTTATGTGATTTTTTTATTTCTAAGGTTTCTAATTTGGCGGCATAGTGTTTATTTAACACCGTTAAAAGTTGTACATTAAACCAGCTCGTTAATAATTTATACTCAGTGATTTTAGCATTTGAATCAAATGGATCTTTTGCTCTTGTATACGTGCAGAGGTATTGTTGCTGCCTATATCACAAGCGCACTATCGTTGCTGCCTATATCACAAGCGCACTATTTGTTGCTGCCTATATCACACGCGCACTATTTGTTGCTGCCTATATCACACGCGCACTATTTGTTGCTGCCTATATCACACGCGCACTATTTGCTGCTGCCTATATCACATGCGCACTATTTGCTGCTGCCTATATCACATTGTTTCTGTTGCCTATATTAACCATTTTGACATAGCAATTGATATGTTAAAATTTTAAATTTTGGGCTGACAGTGATTCTGAGGGAAAGAGTTGATGCCGCATTTATCCTGACTTCATTAGTTATTACAGCAATGGTAACAAGCAATGTGTCACAAGAATTGGTAGATTATTCAGAACAGTTAGAAGGACTGTACCTTAGGTTTAACACGTGTACAAAAGAACTTATTATGGGGAAAACTGCTTTAACGGGTTTATATATATAAAAATCTACTTCTAACACTATTTCTAAAGGTTACAACCACAAAATCAAACGAAACAGCCTGTGGCGATTTGCATAACTGTGGCCGTTCAGTAGAAATCTGGTTGGCATGCAAAAATTTGAATTGTGATGAGAGGGCTCACATAAACAGATAAAAGCAATAGTTCAGCAGTTATGTGAAATTACTGAATGGTGAGCACGATCGTTACAGACGTTCGATTGATTTCATACAGTGCTACAGACAACATCTGGATAACTTTACCCGGGGTCGAATAATTGGGAAGCTCGAGAAAGGTCGAGGTGCGAGGAGTGTGGATGCAGAGTTCGGTATCACCCATAGCATCTTCTCACGTACGTGGTCGGCTTCAGAACGATAGGTAGGGCTGTTCGAAGGACCAGTGTTGGTCGTCCACGAAAAACAACGCCCAATGATGACCGCTGTATACTCCTACAGGCCAAGAGGGACTGACACCAGACAGCGGGATCCATTGCAAACCAGCTGCACAAGAGCACAAAATATCGCGGTTTACGGTGGCCAGGCGACTCCACAAAGGTGGACTGTTTGCCCGACGACCAGTACACTGTCTCCCTTTAACACCTGCCCATCGGAGACACCGTTTACAGTGGTGCATCGAACACAAGAACTGGACAGTAGCGCAATGAGGTAAGGTACTCTTTAGTGATGAGAGTAGATTCAGTCTCAGCAGCGATTCTGGATGTCAGCTAATCTGGCGAGAGGTTGGCACACTGTATCATCCCGCAAACATCACTGAAAGGGATCGATATGGTCGTCAAGATGTTCTCGTCTGGGGAGGCGTTATCTCGGATGGACGTATACAACTCTAGATACTGGAAGGCGGTACTGTAACCGGTGCACGCTACTGTATTGAGGTAATCCTTCCCCATGTGCGTCTGTTCCGAGGTGCCATTGGCCCCGAGTTCATGTTTATGGATGATAACGCCATACCCCATCGCACTGCAGCCGTTGATATGCTTTTGGAAAGTGAGGACATTGTTCGCATGGATTAGCCTGCCCGTTCCACCGATCTAAATCTCATCGAACACATATGGGACGCTCTGGGCAGACGTCTAGCGGTACGTCCACACCCACCAGAAAATGTTCACCAGCTGAAGATGGCGCTGACAGAGGAATGGACGATGTCACCACTAGAACTTATCAACAACATTGTTATAAGTATGAACAGGTGGTGCAAAGCCATATCTCCTACTGAGGACCACCTCTTTCCTTTGTTCCATCTTTGGCAATGATGCATCTGTATCACGGCAGCCAGTGCTATGTTGAATGAAGTCCCTCTGTACCGTTTTGTTTCCGTTGTTGTTTCCTTAATCATTTCTATACCTCACGAGGTTCCTTTAGTATGCTTTTCCCCATATCCAAACCAGGCCACTCCTATGAGAAGCTACAGGTGAAAACCTGACTGGTCCTTAAGTTTTGCACATCAGTGTATATGACAACCGGCAGTAATCCATGCAACAAGCAAGACTTCAAGCTAGAGTCCTCTGGAAACTTGGCAATGCCAACAGTCAGGCACTGGAGGAAATTAATCGACGAAACAGTCTTTGCTGAGAGGAAACTAACAGAACTGTACACCACTATAGATCATTCGTAAAGAAGGAGTGAATGTGAGAGCTGATGGGGTTGCAGTTGGTTAGCCAACTCGGTTGTGTGATTGAGGGGGGGGGGTGTATTTAATGCTTATTTTTCACCCACATTAACAACCAATATTTCAAGAACAAAAATTAGTTGGTGGATGTGGTGGAAGCTTACTTTTCTGCAGAATATAAAACTGTCGAAGGGATGAATGTAGATAGCTCGAAGTGGCCTTCAGATCCCTTACACGGACAAAATGCAACTTAACTTCCACTGCACACTATTCAACCTATTGAGTAAAATCTCGATGTGACTTTGAAATCTTAGTTTTACATTTAAAAAATGACACCCGGACCTTTATGGCAGCTTACCAACTTGTCATCTAGAGAACGTGGAATAACTACTTTAATGAGATCATTAGGTGATTTTTTTTCTTGTATTTAAAAGGAGACCAAAAAAAGTTTCAGGTAAGATGCTGAGTCACTTAATTTAGTCGTGTGATTTAATTCTTGCCCTCGACTGATAGAAGTTGAATTTAAGCGATCAGTTATGTCATTAGCATAAAAAGATGGTTCATATTCAGTGGAATCAGAAAGAGGGTTAAGAGCGCAATGAACAGTAGATTGGATAGAACACCCGCGTCCCTGGCAGTACCCAGTACTCACTTACCTTGCATAGCATTGATCATTGAATTTAAGGTGGACCATTCTGTGACTGAAAAGGGACATTGAAAAGGCAAAAGGATCACCCTTGATATTAAAGGAATTCAGTAAGTCAAGAAGGGCATTAATATTAAATCTTAAATGTTTCTTAGAAGCAAGGATGCACATTAGCAAATTCTGATTTGCTATTGTGCAGATAGACAGGTGGACTATGTCCACCAACTCTCGATCTGTGCGAGATTGATCAGCATTTTGACGCTGAATATAAGTAACACCGTTTAACCATCTTGTTAAAAGATCAACAACTAATTCTAGGTCGTAGGATTCTAGGACTTCGCATGATATTTACCTAGCTGCATGAATACATTTAATATATTAAGAAAAGTAGATAATCTTATCTAATTTTCTTAATACATTAAATGGGAGATGTTATATCATAATAATCAGGCCATGATCTGAGACACTGGGTTTCGGGCGGGGAATAATGACTGTTTTCTTGAAGAAAATAGTTCCTGACGATTCATTACTCTTGTTACCTTGTCATTAACTTATTAATCCTCTTGGGAAAAGCTTCTTAATAGCGTGTCAGGTACAATTTTTAGATTTGGAGGTAGATTAAAATCTCCACAAATTACACGACGTCTGGAGTTTGGTCATCCAACTGGAATCGCCGTTTATTGTGTCTGTATCTAGAACTGTGAGGTTTGGACTGTTCCTGTATCGATTAAGAGACCATTAACTTTGGTTGTAAAGATTACTGCTTCGTATAAGTACATGTTTCTAGAGGTTCCCATCACTTCAAAATTGGTATAGCTCATTTAAGAGTTCAAATGAGAAGTTAAATCCTCTTTGCAAATTTATAAGGCTGTATCGGAGTATAAAAATAATTTAACTTTAAGATAACCGATACATGTACCTTGGAAAATTAGCATAAGAAATAAATTTAGTGGACTTATAGGTGAAGGTACGATAACCCTAATAAACTTCTTAAGTTGGGGATCAGACTTGCTCGAAATTCAAGTCCCAGTAAGATAAGATAAAATGTCATTACCCCAATTTTTAGATTTCTCTATATGCTTCCTGTTATCTAATTTTAAATTAGAGTTTTTAATTTACAGATTGTGTTCATTTATTTACGATAAATTCTTTTTTTATTATTGAACAGTCTATTGAAAAAAAAAAAAAAAGGAAATGAAACGACAACCATTCGGGACTCAACGAAATTCTTTTCTGGAAAATTTCTTGCTCTTCTCCTGAATATTAATTACTGGTAAGTTTTTTTCACTCTAAATACATATTAATCTTATAATATGCAAATATCTGTAGCTTATACATAACTAAAGACAACATTTTGATTCCTAAAAAGTTTGTATTCCATTTGTTTTGTTATACATAAAATATTTAAATTTTAGTTAAGCTTAAGACATTGAGATTAAATAATAAATAAATAAATTTCCTGTTTATACTCCGGGAGTTCACAATATAGACAGAATACAAGAAACAGCACCGTATTTAGCAGTCACGGGCTTGAAACCCGGTTACTCAAGACACGTGTACTTATGCGTAATTGGCTTCGATTTCTGAAGTAAAAATATCTCAAAGGATTTTAGACAATTATTGAGACTAGCTCTAAATTAAAAGAAATGAGAAATCTGGAGAGAATCTGCACCTGTACCACCGGTATTAGCAGCAAAAAACAGAAAATTTACATTTTGCAACACCAGGACAATGCCCTGAAATTTACTCCCTCCCCTCCAGATGGGTCCACCCTAAAACCAGGACATGAATACTGCCGCAAATGATACGTTGAAGACACAAAATAAGAGACTCGGTTTTTGGCTAAGCAAAAAGAAAGAAAGAAAAAAGTATCTCGTGGTAATAAGTACTCTTCCAATTGCTTCTTCCAACACTGGATATCCAGATGTAAGAGACTTTGTTAGAACAAGTCTCTTACCTACCTGATCATTACGGGTAGATGTATGGAGGTAATATTTTATCTTTACTTCCGTTGTTGTATTGGTTGCTTCACGTTTCGGAACACATTAGAGATGTTTCTATAGCGTAAATAGCCTCGACACGCTCTCCACTCTCTGGTTTACTATCTCGAAAGAGACCTTAAAAACAAGGCTTATTTCGTAATTAGCAATACGGGGAGAAGCGTATTACCGCTAATTGTACTTTTACCCTTTTTTTTCCCTTTTATCTTTTTTACATTTTTCTTTCCCCCGTTTCCCTTGTAGTGACCGGGCAATTAACGTTCCCAAGAACACGATAATGGACGAATTATGTCATTTAAAAGACAATTTTACTATACATTTATTCGCTAAAAATCATACTTTTCATAATAATTTTTCGTTAACATTAAAAACAGAAAAATAAAAGCTTATAGAATTTTTTTTTTAAGTTATCTGATAAATTTTTGTAAAATTCTTAAATTATCACAATTTATTAATCTATTTTTCAGTTAACATTACATTCTATTTACAGAAATACTCAGAGATGGTAGCTAAGCGCAGTCTTGAATCGAGATGTCGCTCTCATTTTTATCTTTATATTATTAATTATTATTATTAATTATCGCATGGTAAATAGCGTAAATATGTTTATTATTCTTCTGCGTTATGATTGGCGCATTTTATAGTCCACTTTAATAAGGTACTACTTCTTTGTGTGGAAGATTATGTGCATTGCCAGTCCAGTTAACCATTTTCATACTTTTGGCTAAGCCAAGAATCATTTTGGTATCTGACTCAAAATAAGTTTAGAGTAACTCAAAAATTTTATCAAATAAAGAAAAAACTCAATCTTAGAGAATTATACAGTATTTTTTTATAAAACTAACTTGAAAATAAAATTTTAACTAAATTTATTGAGTTTAATTTAGTTTCTTTTTAGTTTTAAGTTATTAATTGAAATTTACTAAAACACCTTTTTTTTTTTTTTTAATTTTTTATAAATGTAAAACTGCGTGTTACATGGCAATGAAGATTGAATATTTATGTAAAACTGACATCATGATGTAAAACTGGTCGAAAATCCTAATTTACAATTCGTGATCCAAAATTAAAATGTGCATTATATTCTATTATGCGTTGTTTTCTATTGTTATTATATTTTTGGATTATTTGTATTACCGGTTCGCTTAGCAAAAATGCCATTTGCGTAATGAAAATAATTTCCGACTTCTGTCCCAAAATGGGTGCAGTGATGCAGAAAATTCAGAAGGATATGTCTGAAATTTTTATGTCACTCCTAAGACTAATAAAGGAGATTTATTTGTCCATTAAACCGTTATGGCTTCATTCGTATTTCCGACTCTTGTCCTCGTATGGTAATAATGACGTTGATTTGGCATTTTTGGGCGTCAAAAACAACATCGTAATGATAAGCAAGAGTGATAATTTATGTTTTCAATGGTGTCTTAGCAAGGTTTACACACCTTTTATGACGTTCATAAAATCAGGTGAACTCGCAGGGACGGCTTTATTTTTGAGAATTTTAGTGACCCTTCTTTTTCTCGATTTTTAATTTCTGGTCAATGATATAGCAAATTAAAAATAGCTTTTTTTTTTTTTTTTTTTATCTAATTGCACAGAAGCTGAGCAGTAAATAATAAAATTTATAAATATATATATTTTTTAATTTGTGGTTGGATTTGAGATTTTCGCAAAATCAGTAGGAAATGGTCTTCAGCTTACAGGATTTCCTGTAAACTGAAGACCATTAATATACATGAAGAAAAGAGTCCAAAAACGTGGGAAACTCCAGCCTAATTGAGAAATCAGAAGACACGAGACCATCTGCAATTCCTCTGAACTTTTTTGTAGAATCTGTCCAAAGTTTTGTCCAAAATTCCGCCATTGAAGGAAAGAAAATTGCGGAATTCATAATGGCGATCGTCAATCAGAGGGAAAGTTAAATAGTACAAGAATTTTACATTTTTGTTGTTTTTATTCACCATAAATTGCGCAATAATTTAGAATAAACTATTATGTACATGATTACAAGAACACTATACAGTACACTGGTGCTACATAATATCATAGATTGCTGTTTATCCCATCACTCATCCTAACAACTCAACCTTTGGGGAGCTCTGTTTGACTATTAATATTTTTAATTTCTTCTATAAAGAGCGCTCTACTCTGTTACGTGTAGATTTTGTTTTAATTCTTCATTGCTACTGTTAGCAGTTTTTAGGGGCACCAGCAACTTAGGCAATTTGTATTGTATGTACAAGTGGGTTCACGAGCTAATTTGCATGCCGTGCGGGCTGAAAAACCTGGAATGCCTCATAGGGAAAACTCCTAGTCCCTCCTGATATCGACTAACAATACTCCCGATTGAAGAGTCTTTTAGAAATTCCTCTAATCTGGTTTACCACAAGTTTCATCTTTTCTGAATAATTGTTGAGACAACCAGGAAATTTAAAACAGTAATCCAATCAAAGGAAAAGAAAAAAAATACCAATCAGCAATGGCCGCATTTCTCAATGTTGCAATGCCAAATGATACAGACTGAGGAGTTATGTGACAGAGGCTCCATTGGAGAAGAAACCAACACCAGGTTATGATCAGAGTTACTCAGAAGAGAGCTGACATTAACTATGCACGTAGAGGGATTGTTGGAAAGAAAAAGATCAAGAGTGTTGGGTGTATAACTAGGTAAATTAACAAGTTGTGTGAGTTCAGTGTAAGCAACAGACCAGTGTAATTAAAGAACTAAAACCAGCTGGAGTTGTGAACATTAAAATCTAAAAGGAAGATGACTATACGATTAGAAAATATAGTTTGGAGAAAGGGACATTTCAAAGAAATTCGCAGAGTTTATTGATTTTTCGAATTGGGAGTGCGATACAGATGAATTTTACAAAATGGACTAAAGAAACTTTAAATCAGAGGAGATCAAAAAAGGGAAAATTCCAGATTAGAGACTTCCTAATTTGGAATCTCGTCAAGGAATATCCGTGCGGATATTTCCACACCTTTAAGAGAATTAGAGAACGAATAATTAACAAAAAATTGATCAATTATTGTCAAAGAAACTAATAATTGCAAGGTCCTAATTCATAAAGGAATTAGGACCTTGCATTAGGTCCTAATGCTTTACTTCAAAGTCAAAAAGATTTAAGTATTCGTTTGTAAGTCGACTATAATCTAAAGGTCATGTGGAATGCTACTGTACTGTTCACCTAATTCATTGTATTTTAATCCCAATTTCCAAAAAGTACATTCGTTTTCTGTTTATACAATGTATGCTTAACTTTATTGATTAGACAATTTTTAATTAACAGTACATCACACGATAAAATCGAGTGTCATTTATTCGTTGATTTTCTTTAATTCAATTCTCACAAGTTTTCCTTGTGAGAATTGAATCAAGTAAAAAAATATTGAAGCGAAAATATAAAATATGGAAATTCGTGATTCCCACGTGATTGGCAGATAGAGAGAATACAAGGACGTCGCCGTATTTAGTAATCATGCTGGATAGAACCACGGTCAACTCGAATGGGTGTATTATTATGCCCTTGCATTTGACAACAGTTTTCTGAGTTGTCTGTTTACGAATAAAAAGGGGGGGGAAATACCTACACCCTCCTTAAACGCGCCTCCCTTCCCCCCTTTTTTGTTTAGTTTATGGGAGGGCAGGATATCGCTTTTAATGGTTTAGCTCAGCATACCAGAGAGGCTTATCTGACCTTGGATAGGACGTATCATAACTTTCATTCGACTTTTCTTTTTTTCCCGTTTGGTTTAATGTACTTACCACTTAAAAGGCAGCTAGTTTATGGCACTAAAATTACTTGCTAATATTAATACAATGGCTATCGATGGATCGGAGGTACCCTTATTCATAACGATACATAAAAAGGTCTAAAGGTCTTAATAAAAAAAAAGTTTTTAAATTAATTTCATGTAATATCTATATTTTAAAAAGTTATATTAAATTTAATTTAAGATCATTGATGCGGAATATTTAATTTCGTATTTAAATCAACATTAGCCAAAGGAAACAACTTCGATTTAATTTATCCCCACGAACCGGGCTCGACAAATATTGAAAATTGACCCAGACACAACAACTAGACCTCCTATATTACAAGATTTTGTTTTATTTATTTTTGTTCTTGTTGATAAAAAGAAACTTCACTTCCTTGCATCGTTATGTCATTATAACCCTAAAAAACAAACTATAATTATTTAATTATAATTAAACTATACTTTTTTCCAACTTCGCACTCCTTACAAAGTCTACATTAAATATTAATTGATGAAAAACCTGCTGATGCAAATCAGACAGATTTTTCATCGCTTGAATTTTTCATTATAATATTTAATATGGAATGAATGAATAAATATGAACCTGAAGGAATGAATAAACAAACATCTCCCTGCACTGGCGCGACACACAGGAATAAAGTGCATTTTTGTGATAATTCTTTAATATAGTCGATTTGGCTATAAATAAAACCAATAAAACATTCCCAATAAAAGAGGAGCTACTTATGGCAGTTCCAAAAATACTGTTACTTTCACAACTGTTACATATAGCAGTTATTTCCTCAAGAATCCATCAGGAAGAACTGTTTAAGGGTCATGCACATAAGAACCGTATACTGCAATAGGGGTTGGAGAAGTTGTCATCCAATGGCAGTTCAGAATCTGTGGCTGCCCTAAACAACACACCCTTATTGGTTCTACATAAGTCTCATATTTCGATAACTTCCAAGTTCACAAAGATACCATCCCCTTTCAGGATTGTAATATATTAGCAATATTTTCGCAAAAATGTCTTTTTCTATCAAAAGCATTCAGTAATTGCAATTTTTAAAACGATTTCAAGTTCCCGAAGAAAATGGACGAATTGGAAGGGGGGAGAGAGCGAGAGAACAAGAAAAACAGATGGAAAATGAAAGAGGATAGAAGAAAAAAACTACTTATTGGAAGGAAAAGGAGAGGGAGGTGTCATATCACTCTGGGGACTTCAACAGGGACATGCTTGGTGACTGAAGAAAGAGATCTGTTCCTGCCATGTGGAATATTTACCATCTCACCGTTGAAAAGAACACAAACCAGGCGCTAAAATGTTAGAAGAGGTCGACTGACGTACAAACTAAACGGTAGACAAGGTGAAGAAAGATGTAGGTCAGTACACTGTTTCTAAAAGCACGTGAAAATGTTAACGCAAGAGTAAGCAATAAATTTCTTGTCCAAGTGTCGCTTTGCAGACTAGGAACATTGAAAAGGCTATATAACATAAAATTATCGTGTATAATCATTTAATTGCTACCACTTTCTCTTAAATTTAAATTTGATGATTGGAATTTATCAACGATGCGCAATATTTTTTCGAAATTGATTGATTATGAAATAACAATGGAATGTAACGAAAATGGGAGACGAAAAAAGAAATTGTTGACAAATATTTGTATTGTTGCAGTCATATGACAAATACTTGTATTGTTGTAACCATACTGTTCTACAAATGGCTACAATCAAATGGGTAATTAGGCTATTGATCGAAGTGAGAATGTTCTGGATTTAGATGGAATACAGGTGAAACTGTACAGCAATTTAAATATTTGAGCGCAATTATTCAGGCTGACGGATCATCTGCACAGGAAATTGAGAGATGATTGGGTGAAGGTAGAAAGGTCATAGGAATGCTTAATTCTATGCTATGGAATAAAAATATTATTAACAAAACCAAACAGTCTTAACTGAAGGACAAAAAATAAAAATAAATAAACTATTAGCTGTTGAGATTGATTTTTGGCGAAGATTAGCAAGAAAGTCTAGGGCCGAAAAAGTTAGAAGTGACGTGATAAGGAATACAATGAACGCTCAAACAACCATCATTGAATGGTTTGGCCATGTGAAGAGAATGGATGATAACAGATTGCCCAGAGGAGCCATGGAAAAGGAAAAAGACCAAGAAGGACGTGGACAGAGGGCGTGAATAGAAGAGTACTGGTGGAAGGATACTGGGAAGATAGAAGAAAATGGAAAAAAACACCAAAGGAATGTGTTTTCGATGTTAGGTTGAGGAGAACCGTTGTAAGAATGGAATAAATCCTAAGAAGAAGGCGTGGATCTTGCACCTCTGGCGGAACTCGCTGATTACGTCACTTCCATTAAACATTTTTTATGACCGATCACATTTACTCGGTTGTAGGTGACCCAAAGGATGTTTCTCATTAAAAATGTCCGACTAATGATCTTGATTCTTCAAAAATAAAATTTAAAGGTAGAAACCGCCTATTCACAGATATCTCGCACATATATTTATTGGGCTGTATATCAGCAGCAACTCAGACCACGAGGCATGTTTCGTGTAAACTGATTGGATTCGAAACGTTGATTTGTATGTTTGAGGAATGAAAAAGAAACAAAATAGTTCGAATTATGACCTTTCTGAAGCGTGGGGAAGGAAGCGACAAATTCTAAAAGTTGATTTAGTAAGGCTATGGCCAGTATTTTTAAAACTGTTTGCAGAGGTACTCTGGGAAAGGGGAATCCTCAGCTAGTTGTATCCGAAACTTATTATTAATATTTAAAAATTAGGAAAATGTCAGCATAAAACAGGTTTAAATCCTGCCCGAAACTAATGCATTCCATAAAAATGCATCATTCGTGAGCAGGATTTAAATGCCTACAGTAAATCTGTCATCAGTAATGGTAACAGTAAAGCGAACTTTGCTTTCAACCACAAGTTGCCTTGATGTTGAACTATCTTTAAACGGATGTTATTGCCAATAACATCCGTTAAAATTGCGATTTATTATTATTATTAAATTAATGATGTTGTTAACAAAAACAGAACACACGACAAGAAAATTTCTCCTTTTTGAAGGAGAAATTTTCTTGAAGAAATTGATCTTGAGATTCTGTGAAATTATCTTTTCTTTATTATTATTCTTTATGGAACTAAACCAAATTGGACTGACTGTTTAATTTTTACAATAAATAAGTATTTTAATTTAAAAAATTAAGATATTTCCGATTTCTTAATTAGAAACATTCATTTTCGCAGGCAGATGTATACGTCCGCGTGTTTCCGTGACATCTGCTAATATAAGGATAACAAAATCGGAAAAACGAGAAATAATGGCACGAAAGACTGTAAATTTAAAAGCGAGAGACATAAATGTGGGGATTACCAGAGGGAGGAGATCTTCCCGCACGATTCTCTAATACGCGAAGGGCAGTTGTAAAATCCAAAATTCTTTTTATCAAAGTTTTTGAAACCAGCCCTTTTCACTGTTCCTTATATTGCACAAATAAATTATCAGACTTGTATTTGAACAAAAGAACAGGGGCTTTTGTTCATTCCAGCCTTCTATTTTATTAGATTTTTAAAATTGACTCCTTAAGTCTGCTACGAGTTCTGTAAACCGTAACGGAAATCACTTAGGATTTTAACTAACAGATTAAAATCCCATCCTATAAATCAATTAGGATTAAAAAAATTCATTTTGAACTGTTTTAGGAGTTAATCGTATGTTTAATGTGTTTTATTCATTAGTCTGAATTATATATATAAACTGTTTAAATCAGTCTGAAGGGCTTTTGTGTTCTCTATTCTAATCTTGTCAACATTTCTGTTTTCTGAACTGGTGTCCAAAGAACTCTGTAATAAACACGACATCAGAAAGCAACGTACAGACAAGACCAACTACAAAGATGTCCTTTGAGGATGAGATATGGCCAACTGGAAGAGCCATAAGGACAACAGCGGATATGGTTATTAATAGATGACTTGTGACGCACGCCAGTAAGTGAAATTTCCTGAGACTTTATGGTAAAAGCAAGACAGAGCATTTGAAAGAATATAGATTTAATTTATGAGAAGAAACCCAAAAAAGTTCCAAGGATGTTGAAGGGCTGTTTATGAGCTCGGATAGCAGATTTGTTTCTTACGGAAACCTAGAGAATTATTTATTTTTTTCTTTTTGTGCATATATGCAAAAATAGAGTCAAATGTGTTCATGGTCTCGACTGTGAACCACGTGATATACTTTCTAGGCTTAATTCTTCATATTCGTGAAACAGTTGCTTTAATTGACTAAGGCCGCCTTAACCAAGTGGTCAAGTGCAAAGGTTCACAAGTTACATGTGCTTTGAGGGAGCGGGGTTTATGTAATTAAATCAAATGAACTAATTGCTAAATCGATTAAGAGCATATCTTATTTAGCCACACAAAAAATGAATAATAATAATAAGAATAATTACCGCTGACCGAGAAATACCATCAAGGACTCAGAAGCCTGCTCAAGGCAAAGCTAAATGGAGGGAACACAGTTAAAGCCATAAGCACCTGCGTAGTCCTCCGTTAGTACTGGGATCAGACTGGTCTAACACCGAGCTAGAGGAGATCAAGAGAGTGATGACGAAGAGCCACCAACATCATCTGAAGATAGCCGTTGATGGATTGACCATGGCCCGCAAAATAAAGGAGGGAGGGATTTGACAGACCTCATCGAACTACAGAATAAAGCAATTCAGAAACCTGAAGAATTAGCTCCAGAAAAATACAGCGCAATTTACCAGGCCAAAAGGAACACACACACACACACCGCTCAACCTGAACGAGGAGACTCCGCCCATCCAGAAGGAAGAAACTAAGCCAGAAATATGGGCGAAGGAGGCACTCCATGGTTGTCACTACAATGATCTCCATCACGATTACATAGTTAAAGAATATTCCTAATGCAAGGCTCACCAATGGGACGCTCTTCCCCGAGACCGAAGTATTCATGCTCGCCATCGAAGACCAGATAATCAATACCAGGAATTACAGAAAATACATTGACAAGAACCCCAGAGAAACAGATGACACATATCGACGATGCCACCTTGCTCCAGGAACAATTCAACATATCACCGCAGGATGCAGGGTGATCACCCAGACGGAGTACACTAACAGACACGACCAGGTCGCCAGGATAATAAATCTGAAGCTAGTGAAGAAATACCAGTTGATCAAAGAAAGTATACTTTTATAAGTATGAACCTCATGCCATACTGGATGAGGTTCATGCCTGTATGATGACCCCCACCCACAAACTGTACTGGAACCGCACCATAAGAACGGTCAAGATGATCCGCACAACAAACTGGACATAATTCTCATTGACAAGAAGGAAAAAGACTACTAACCTGATCGACATAGCAGTGCCCAACACCAGCAACCTTCAGAAAACCTACAAGGAAAAGATCAGGAGGTACGCAGAACTTATGTGGTATATGGAACAAGTAACGACCATCCCAATCACAGTGTCGACCACTAGTATGGTGTCAATGAGCCTGCATATGAACCTAACAACAATAGGCCTCCTCCCAGAGAACACCTACAGAATACCTAGAATTCCAGAAATCCGATCTGGAAAATCTGTAACGCAGTCAGAGTTACAACCACCCCATGCACTTGGAACCAGTACCCGTCGAGGGATGGGAAAAAAACCCATTAAGAGAAGGAAGGTAATAATTAATCAACGTTTAATTTACTTAAAATCTTATTATACAATCCATTTAGCATGCGATGTAAATCACAAAATTCACTTCTCTTCTCTCTATAAAACTTCAAAGAAAGAAATATACCTTTTAAGATTTACTTAAGACCACAACCGGTGTTTGAACAGAATTCCGTTTTCATAGCGATAATATTATTTTTTTCCTATAATAATTATAAAAAGATTTTACGCTGATTACGTCTATTCATGTGTTTGGTGATATAAAAAGCAGGTGTTATAAATATCGAATGCTAAAGGGCTCTCAAATTACTGAGATGTCTTAACTGAAAGAAAGCTGACTTCCAAAATCAATCTTTTTTAAAAATTACCTCGCTATAAAAAAAAAAATTGTGAGAATTCTCTTGTAATAAATTTGTACAGTTTCACTACTTTCCAACAGATGGCACTGGGTGCTAATAGTAATTTTACTTACAAAAATGTCTATAATACGTTTAGTCATACTTCCTTCACAATATCGGTTTTTAATCCCCTTCCACAATGTCTTTTACCCAGCTCCTAGGCATTAAAAAAAAAAGGGCAATCCAACTTCAACCTCAAAATTAAATTTTTCCTGCTGCTTCTGGTGCAAAACTGGCTCCATTATCCTTTTTTCTATTCTGGCTCCATCATCCTATATTTCTGTCTCCTCCAAATCACACCGTGGAAAATTCATAATCAGAAGTAATCTGGAGCAAACCACTTCAAAAAAATTCATCTGCAATATAAATTTCTTTCCGACATTCAGAAATAATTTGTTTCAATTAGTATTACTGAACACCTTATATTTTGTAAAATAAAATAAATGGATAACGAAAACAGCAAGAAAAATCTCATGAGGCTTCAGTCTTTTGTGGAGCCTTCCTGTATTCTCGACAGTGAATCCCGACAGCGTATCCAGGCTCATCACAAGGGAGGGGCATAGAAACCAGGTACAGGTATCTTTAAGGGGAAGGGGAATCATGGTGACCAGGTTTTTGAGTTTTTTTTTTTTTTTTTTAGAATTAATATTTGATTACGTCTTTTCACTTTCGATTAGATCTACACTAGAACTTAGGGACTTGGAGATTTTCCCTCATATCTTTTTTTGGAAAGTAAATGCTGCCTGAGAGTAGCTGTACAAGATGATACTGATGTTGCCATGACAGCATATTTATAAAGAGGCACGAGAGATTTGGGGATGGTATTTAGAATGCCAGCTGGCCTATTCAACTATTTAAGAGTCAGTATTCAAGGGAAGAACCTGAATTACTCAGTTGTGGGTGCAGAGATCTATATGACTGAAGTGAAGATTTAAAATATCATTAAGTATATTTAATGTATGTATTTTCTGGATACTATTTCCTTTGAATCTCTTCCGCCTTTCCAAACGTAAAAATTGAATCCTAATAACTGCAGCGATAAGCGAAACTTAAAAACAGAACTTTTTTCTGCCTTCCTTTCCTCTTCCCATTGATATTCGCACTCCACGGGTTGCCTATCAACAAAAAGTTGTTTAAGAAATGAGTATTTGAACCTTGATAATTGTTGCATACACGATGAGGGAATGCATATTACCGAGGCTTCTGTATTTAGGAAGTATGCGTATTTTGTTTCGAAAGCCATACTTTTACGTGTGTGTAGGGAATCTGAATTTGTGTCAAACATAAACAAAGCACTAAGTAGTACACAACACATTAAAAGCTTGAATGAAGTTTGGCAGGAGTCAACCAACAAATGATAGTTATCTTATATTATGCAGCATTGAAAGGAGACCTAGTGAATTTAATTGTAAAAAATGGTTAGGTCCGCTTTTCCGGTCAAGAAATCTGACATTGAGTTTAAGAATGCCAGATCATATAAGAGTAGTATGTTTGCAATTCGAAAAGATTATGGATTACGAATATAAGAAGGGTCATCATCTTAATATCATTTCAGCAAAACAACCTATTGTTCTTATGGTGCGGTTCCAGTTGTAATTCTTCTTTAATTCAGAAACTATGCCACATTGATATGACAAATCCTGATTAATTTCAAAATGCAACAATTCTGTTTCAATACCCAAGAAGATTTTTTTTTTCAGATCTTCAAATGCAAATTCTCTGTACATAATATACTTGATAAAAAAAAATTAGGACTGTATCTCTCTTTATGTGATAATAAGGCGGGATTAAATTTAGAAAAGCAGTATTTTCTGAAGTCAAAACAGCTGACTGAGACTTTGCATTCTGAATTTGTAATCACCACTTTAATAGGTCAATATGAGCTGATTTTGCTTTAATTCTTAATGTTTAGAAGCAGGTCGTGATGGTAGCAGCTGTCTATTTAAAATTAACACGATTCTCTGCATTCATTTAAACAGAGAAGAGGAAATAACAACAGCACTTCTATCTGTTAATAAAAGCACTGATTATTATTATTTTTTTTTCAAATAGTTAGCAAATAATAATAAAAATAGCCACGTCAACACTCCACAATATGGTGTATAATAATAAATACCAGATATGCTTCTTCCTATTATTTATTAAAATGATCAGATCCATTTTTTAAACGGAAAATGTCTATTTATAATTACATATTACTTATGAAAATTATGCAATTAAAATTGTCTTTGTACAGACAGAGAGAGACACAATCACTTAATTTCATGTCGTACGCCATCTATCGGAGCAATCAGGAAACTAATTGATCAACCTTGAGATTAATATCTCATGTTTTGGCATCCTCTAATTGAAGAATATTTTATTTGTAATTCGACATTTCCTTAATACAAAAGAATATAAAACGACAAAACTAAAGCTTAAGTATTAATTATATTCACCGAATCCACGAAATTACTCTATTTATTTATTACTTATTTCATATATTTTTTTCGTTGTTCGAAAATTTATTTTGTTTTTAAATGTCAGATATGCGCCATCTACCGGAAAATGCTAGAACTTTTATATATTGACAGAAACATTAAATTTAATGTTTAAGTAGTTGTGCATTTATTGTTATGAAGCAGCATGACCAAAGTGATTTATGATCTGGACCCGTCTAAATGGCATGCACTATCAAGAAACAGGTGCATATGCATTTTACAATATTATTAGCATTAAATTCCGAATTACAAAATAGCAAAGGTTAACATAATCTTCATACATCAGTTAAATGAATTTTCCAGCCAGTCATAAAACAAACAAAAATGCTAAACAGAAATAAATCCTTACAGTTCATTGATAGATCAATCATTCGGTGTAATGTTTGTGATATGGAAATAGGTGTTCTTTCAATGTATTTCATTTACTATATTTTGAATTTTTTGGGGCACATCAGAGTAAATGATTTTAGCGAGGTAAACCGCTTTTTTATTCTATTTTCAGACAGGAAAAAAGCATGTTAATGACGAGTTTTGAAATGCCTAAGAATATTCACCACGCAAAACCAGATAGATCCATGCAGCTACAAACCAACTGTAAAAAAAACTTCATGACAAATGTGCAATGCAGATTATTTCGAAAAAAAGAAATTAAAGATGCAGTTTATTTATCATTCATAGTTATTTACAAATTGATAATTCTGGCGTGCAAGTCAAATTTTGGGGCACTAAAAAATCTAAAGTTTTAAGGTTGATTCAAACACCGAATGGTGAAAAGCAAAGGTACAATAGTACACGTGTTTGAGTTTACCAATGTTCCGGCTCACGCGATTGCTTATTTAACAATCGCGTGGGCCGGAACATTGGAGCATAAACAGAAAATTTACACTTGAATTAATGGCATGAACTTACTGTTAGAAAGACAAATTAATGTTAATAAACAAGGAAGGTCATTTGTAAGTTTACCGAGAAGATATATACACATTTTAAAGGAAAGAGCAGAAATAACTGAATTAAAAAATAGACAGTGATTCTTGATGGAGATTTTATTTTAATCAACATGCTAGATGTGAAGGATACTGTCAAAAGAGCAGGCTTGTAGGGAAAAATATGAGCTAGCACAAATTTTCAAAACGAAAAATAAACGTCGACTTATACGCAATTTTGTTTATTTATCTATTTTTTTTTTTTATTCGAAAGTGATAATCAAGTTTAAATATGGGAACCCTTGATCTAAAAAAAAGCATAATCTGAGTGAGAGTGAACATTTTTCTAACCTTTTTCATCTGTTCAGTTTACTTTCTTCAACAAATTTGAGTATCATTTTCTTTGCTGTTAAGTCGAACCCTTTTTTTTTGTCTGAAATACAGTTATAAATTAAAAAAAGAATAAAATTAATTCAAATACATATTTCAATGATTTCCTAATTAAGAAATTGTTTAAACTTCTTATTAATAAAATGTACTAATAGGTTTTAAAACAAACACAAGTGCTAAATAAAAAGTTTGCTTTAAAATCTTCGTGCAATAGATACAGCATAAATATAAACACTAGAACCATCATAAACTTGTTGGATGTTGCTCCTCCTGGTGTTAAAATCTTAAAACTTTCTAAATAAAAAAATAATTTAAAATTACTTTAAAGCAAGATACCTACGAAACAAATTAATAAATTAATAAAGTTAAATAAAATCCTATATAATATTAAATTGCTGCTGTACTATTATCGAAATTAAAAATACAGTGTATTAACATCACCTTTAACTTCTTTCAGAAATGCCTGGATGAAAAATGTTTAGTTTAAAATTGGAAGCACCTGGATGAAAAACGCTTAGTTTCAAATTGGAAACACCTGGATGAAAAATGTTTAGTTTCAAATTGGAAACACCTAATGAAATGTGTTTTATAAATATGAAACCAGCGTTTATTACGGTTTCGTTTTATTTGTATACTTGTTAGCGAACATTTTCTGAAGGAACGTGTTTAATTGATTTCTTTCTCTTCGATATTTTTCTGTAGGCTTTATTTCATCCCCCATCGCAATCCCACCCTTATGAGGTACATAAGCGGAAGAAGCAGCACTGCTGATATGTACTACTATCAAACGGCTTGGAACGCCCGAAAATTGTCTGCCCTCTACGCTCTAACGACCACACCCAGAGCTTCAATGACGTTCTGGCAACTGCCTAGAGGAAGTTGTGGAAGTCCTGTAGGCTTCTCATCAGATATTTATGTGGTATTTGTAGACCGTTACCTTGTCGTGTAGAACAAGTTATTCTTGTCGTTTCATAGTTCGCTAAAGGTATTAAAACATCATCTTCTCCATTAATACCGTATTATCTAAGAGTTTGGGGTTGATCCTATTATCTATGACACTGCTGATGATATACAGAAATATAGTAGCGTAGTAGATAAAAGGGATTTTTGTTTCGAAAAATAAAATAAGCGTTTTTATGTTTGTCCATAGTCGCACCATTTTAAATGTATCTCAAAAATTTACTTAATCCCAATAAATCATAAGTACAAACAAATCAAATATGATTTTTTTTTAGTGACGCGGATATAAAAATCTGAAAATAAAAAGTATATTAAAATAGAAAGTGTAAATAAAATAAATAAATATACAACTATAAATTTAAAACCGAGATATTACGTTAAAGTCAGATCCTATTCAAATACATCATCCTTAGTTCATAATCTAATTATAAATCATGGTTGATCTCAAATAAGATTCAGCTTTTAATAGGCTCATTTTAAGTTATACAGTCGTTTATCCCCCAGAAGTATAATAATACTTTAAAATAGAAAGTATTATTATACTTTGAGGGATAATCTCCTATGCCCTTGTTTAAAAACCAGATAAGTTATTAATCATTAATGAGTTCACTAATATCATAAATTCAACACCAAGCAGTAACTTAAAATGCGCCAAACAACATTGAGTTTATTTGAGATCAACCATGATTTATGATCAGATTATGAACTAAAGATGGCGAATTTGAGTAAGATCTGAATTTAACGCACTATCCCGGTTTTAAATTCATAGTTATATCTTTATTTATTTTGAATGCGTTGAAACAAAAGTTGCGTGCATTTTTATTACATAAAAATCACATAAATTTAACGTAATTAAGTAGGAGGAGGGTGAGAACCTATACTATATTATTCAGTATTATTTTACAGAAATACATGAACAACAAAACTTACTTCAAAGCATTTGCTTCCATTTCGTCTTAAAAGCGAGTTCTAATATAACAGTTTTACTTGATAAAAATGTTTCATCTCGCGAGTCAATTTACACTCCTTATTCATCTTTTAAATATTTATAATAAGACACGTTGCTTGCTACTTTATTTTTAACTCAATATAAAGGAGTACAGGGACGGCTTTACTTATTAAGACCATTAAACGCGAACCAGTTTGGAGAACCAATTCTCAAAATACCAATTTTCAGGTACATTTTTCATATGTCAATAACTAAGATTCGAATTACCTATGCACGCTGATTTCTAATGTTTTTCCACGCACGTAAGAATTCAAATGCTTCACCTGTGACAACACAGTCGCCATTACTTGCAAAATAAATCAAGAAATGTCTGCCATAGAATTGAAGAAGGAGATCGATATGCCGTTGTCCTTTTGGCACCCTTCCAACACATAGGGATTAAAGTACGACTTGAAACGCCGTCCGCGTAACTGCGGAATTGACGTCCTCATCGGCTCTAACAGAACTGGGTGACGTGATCGAAAATCCATGGCACATTTAATGGTAGATTAGCTTTCTCTTTCAGCACCAAAGTCATTAAGTAAAGTGAACAAGAAAGAATATACTACATTTATTCTCTCTAGTTCGCTGTTGGTGCTTAGTCCTTTCTGTCTCAAGCGAATTTTCTTAAGTTATGAACTACAGTTATTATAAGGATACGTTATTTTTTACAATATTTTGACATGCTGCTGATCTACTGTTCTTACGTTTCGTTTCATCTTTAATCTCATAAGTAGAAAATAGAGTTAAAATCAGCCAGTGTTATATTGTGAAGTTTCAGTTTATTTTGTTTTTACAAAATAATCGTTGGTTAAATCTCAATCATTTAGTTAACTGAATCATTTGATTCAGTTAACTCTATTATGGAGGGCTAGGAAGGCTTTGATAATTACACGGAATTTGAATTATATAAAAAATGATTATATATTGTTCTTACTAGATGTTTAATATTTGTAGCGCTACGCCATTTTATGTATCTTCTAATAACACCAATTAATTTAATAACAGAAGATATACCTGATGTGAAATTAGTTTTTGTAATGGTTGTATGATTTTATGATTACCAGACACCATGATTGCAAACAAGTTTTCACGCTAATCATCATTCACGCTTTTTACATCGGGGTGAGTTTGTTTGGTGAATGCCAAGGGAAGCGCATCATCCTGACTGTCTGGTGCCAACTGTCAAACATGGAGGAGGATCAATAATGGTTTAGGCAGCAATATCTTGGTATTCTTTAGGTCCTCTCATCATCCCGAATTAGCGGATTACTGCCACTGATTATATATTCTGAGTGACCAAGTTCGTCCCATGGTGCAAACATTGTTTCCCACAAACGATGCATGTTTCAAGATGAAAATGCTCCAATACACTCAGCCAGATATTTTCAGTCCTGGTTTGAAGATGAGAAGCATATTTCCTCCACCTTCATCATTCAAGAAGACTGAAACGTTCCTCCACGAATAATGGTCCTTGAGAGGACCATTATTCGTGGAGGAACTCTCACGTAGAATACAAGCTGTTTTTAAAGCAAAGGGCGCCCAACACAATATTAATGCATACTTTTAACTCTTTTCAGAGGTATTTCCATTATTCCGTCCACCCCTATAGATATCAAAACTGTGGGAAAAGCTGATTATGTTTGCCAATCGAGCCGAAGAGTTTTCAGCAAATAATATATCATTTAATTTTTTATCAAGTAGCATTTCTCCAAGAGTATTATTAATACGTTGTATTAATAAAACTCAATAATTTACGCCAATTCATGTTTGAGCGCACATACACAAGATAATACATTACACAGAAACCAGAATTTAATTTGATATTGTATGTATGAAAAATGGAGAACTTTGGTTGCAGATTTCGACCGCTAGGGGAGCTACTGTCACCAAACGTCTCATTAGACTTGACCAATAACATTCTGTTTATAGCGCAGGTGCCTTTCATAGGGTGGCACAATCACATATGCATAAGCTGAGTAGGATTGCATTGTACATGCAGTTGTGGATATTGGGAGAACAAAAATACGGCCGTCTTACAAATGGAAGTAACCGAGATAATTCAGAGATTTAAATTATTAAGTTTCTTGCAGAACTCTATAAAAGAAATCACTTTTTATGAGAGTAGTAATGAAACCCGATTAAATAGTACAGCGCGAATTGAAATTTGCCATAAATGAGAGAAAAGTAGAGTAAATATTAACCTGTGGTTCAGGTTATTCCAGTTAATTAGGGTACTACCAATATTTCATAAAAATGCCATGATAGCAAGGAAAATATCACCAAGTTGAGTGGTTTTTCAGTAGTTATAAAAGGTACAGTTAATGTCTCCACTTTCTTTACAACTCTCTCATGCACTGTATAAAGTGACATCCAGAATATGTAATTATTTATTATAAACAAGCACAAATAAGTCGTTTTTCGTGGTTTGCATTGCAAATTCCATCGCCTTACCATTTTTCTATGGTAAACTAACCCTTGAGAGCATTAATCATGTTATTATGTACGTGAATTCCAACACTACAGACGAACGTGCCAGACAGCAGCAATAACCAGAGACAGATTTCAGATATTTTCCATGAATTCTGGTCACGTTTACCAGTAAGCACTGCTATGAAAAGAAACTTCCATTTATAGTTTTCCTGTGATAAGCCTTATCATAATGTCTGAATAAATCTACGAACAGAATACGAGTTTTTCACTCTAATCGTTCAGATATGCGTGATCGTTTATCAATTTTATTTAAATTATTTAAAACTTTAGATAACCACGTCTTATCGATACATTTAAATTAACATTCTGGTTTAATGATGTTAAAAGGCATTTCTGAACTGTCAGTAATTGGAGTAATGAATGAATATATTAACGATTTTAGTATGAAAATTACCATTTGGTATCTAACTAATCAAATAAATTAGCAATTTTGTTAAAAGGTATTTGGTGTCTTTTATAGTATTTTTGTTTCTTTTTTATTTCCAATGAATTAAATAAATATTGCTTAATTTTTTTAATCATTATCCCGATTAACATGGATAAGTCTTCATTATATTCATATATGCACAGATGGATGGAAATATCTTATATTATCCTTTAAGTTAACCAGTATTAATTCATTAGTTCGTATTAACTGATATTTTGATTTTGTTTTCAGAAAGTACTTCCGTGTCAGGAGAAGGATTAAATGAAAGTGGAAATAGAAACATATCAAAATATCCAAAATGGCTTATCTGACCTTCAGTTGAACGGGACAATGCTATCGGGATGGTCTATTTAAGAATTGCGATCACGGCATAAATGAAGGACAATAACATATTTATGAGCTAAGAAAGGCACTCTACTTATCCATCTCCAAGGTCAGAGGCACATTTGTTAATCTTCTCCAGCAATTTTTTTTTTAAAGAGACGTTACTGTGCGGTTTTAAGAACTTAGAAAAAAATTTAAAATACAATTATAAATTACAATTCAATCTTTGGAATCTAAGATAAATTGTTCACTGTATTATTAGTTTTATTAATTTTATTATCGAGTTATAAATATAATTAAACTAACCATATAAACATTCAAATTGTCAAGCAGCATGATTTCAGAATACTGTAATCTAAATGTCATAGGGTCATCTGAACAAAACAAATCGCCCCCTGGCGGAAATATTGAATGCACAATAACTCTTAAAAAAATATTTCGATAAAAAAATTCATTTCAGTATTTGGTGTATTAGTTTAACGGCGTCCATGGGCAAGGAGGCTTATCCTTGGACTTGTATACTAGTGATAGAATTTTTTTTCACTATTCCTGCAAATGTTTGCCCCGTTTTTGATACACTATCTAGAAATATTTTCTCGGAGGTATCTTAAGGGTAGGAAAAGTGCAAAATACTTATCAGTAAACGAGCATAATAAATATCTGTATATGCCTGGGGGTTAACGCTAACGTCCACGGAACGGGTCGACAAGAAAAAAGTATCGAACATCATGGTAGCCATTGATAAGTATTAGTCTCCAGTGTTATCGGTGTTCGCATGGCCTCCAGCAGAAATAAAGTTACTATTTTAGATAGGTGACTTTCTGACAAATTCTAACACTTTTAAATATTGAAAAGTGTGGCATATATACATCTGATGGCACAGTTTATGAAGGAAATGAGAAAGGAATAATAGCAAGCTACTAGTCAATGAATTTTTTGCTTTTTCCACGCCGTGTTTAACTGAGAAAGTACAGACAGGAGCATCTGTCAAGAAATATTCCACCATCCGCTGACTACATTTCTACTTGATTAAATTTACAATAAATACAGATAGTGAAACGTTTGATAATCTGTTATTAGGGAATTGTTAGTTAACGTGATAATTTCCAATCTATCTGCAGTTCTGGAGCATTCATTTTAGTATTATGTTTGTTTTAAATGAAGTAGTTAAGGCGTCAACTCTTTTATGAGCTCGTGATAAATATTCTGATTATAATTATCACTCATTATTCTCAAATACTGGAAAGAAGCAACTACCTGACCGTGAAATTCAGTATAACATTGTTCACTCAACTGCCTCACAGATTTATAAATTTTTAACATTAGACAAGTTTTCAAACCATCAAGAGAGAGAGATTATGAAATCTGATTTCAATGATCGGGTAGATGGTCCTGTAGTTCCTGGAAATCTTCATTCTTCACCATATCTATTTCTAAACATGACTCATTCCATTTAGAAATATCAGAATGGGATGATGCAGATTGAACAAATTCTTAATAAAGTATTTGTTAAATCTACATCATTCCAAACTTGTAAAAATCATAGAGATTTTTCCTGATATTTGTCACAACTTGTGAATGCTGATTTCTTCAAGAATTCTCAGGATGTTTTTAAACCGACACCATTTTCTTTAACCAACTTCTCTCTTATCACCACTGACTAGATTTCCCATATTAAAGCACAACTAATGTCATCTACTTGGAGCTATCATATCTATTTACATAATCCCAAACAAAAATATTGTATAAAAAGTTAATATTTGACGGAAACACTGTGCACTGTCTTTTCAACTACCTGCTTGATACAAGACAGCGTATGATGCTTCGAAGCACTTAGTCAAGTTGGGCTAAAATTCTACGAGCTGTTCCTTTAAAACGTTTTTATCAATGAATACTGATAATTTACACCATTACTACACTGTTCCATGCCATATTTCATTGATGCAGATCAATGAAATTTTGACAAACAACCGAGTTCTAACTTAGGGATAAAGCATGTGATTTCTAAAATATACAAATTTGTTCCTACGTACTGGCGGAGGAGGCTGTAAACGTTAATAGGGGCAATACTCATAAGAGGATCGCATGTTGTTATTGTACCACGGTGGTATCGAATACGAAGAGAACATTTCGTAACTTATCCGAAGTTGTTGAGTGGGCGAGGGAGAAACCGTTTGACAGCTGAAAATTTATTCACTCCAGAGCACCCCATACGTTCAAATGGATTCAGGGCTGCAATCGGTTGCCGCCCAATTCGGGAAATAAACCCCATTTTAAAGAAAATTCTCCGCCAGTTATGCTCAACGGGGGTGAACATTATCGTTCATTAAAGGTAAATGAGGGCCTATTGCACCCATAAAAAGTCTGAAACAATGTTTAAGGATTTATTACCTATACCTCACCACTGAACAGATCCTCTTTCGAAGGTATGGGACTCCGTACATGTATCACGCATTATGTCACATCATCAGATCAACTATTCTGCAGTGACTTTTCCTTGATATTTACAAGTTCACTTCGGGTTCCCTCCCTACGCTTCCTGATGACGATTCTGGAACAAGGGCTAGAAATCATGACTCACCTTGCATATAGAGCTTTCTCTGGCCTTCTACGTGATGCAGGTCGACGGAAAATATTCACTCCTGAAGTGGCTGCAGATGTGGAGGAGAGTTGCGATTGCTGTCGTGTTCCTTCGCCATCTGGAGGGGGGCGGAGCAGATTGATATCCGACTCTGATACTGGGATCCTTGGTCGATTTTGAACATTAGGATAGCTCTCTACAGCAGTAATTTTAAAACAGAGACACACCAGGAACTGACCGATCTGCTGAGTAGCAAGGAGAGAACATCACATCTTAAGCAAGCCACACATACTCTGAAACGAAGCTACCATAACGCTATCACCGCGGCCGCTGGATGGCATGTTGTTAAAGAGCACAGGGAGGGGCAGAAATTCGTAGTTTCGCTACTATCTACTCCAAATTAACTGTCTTTTTCTTTTGATTGGTCTGCCTTATGTAATCTGCACGGAATATCATTACGGGAATTGATAATACTTTTTTCCTGTTTACTGGGATTGATGAGATTCTTCCTCTTGCTCAGACTATGCATATGAGTGGACATAAATTCAAATTGATTGAGGAAGGATGGTGGCAGAATAGTTGTGCGGAAGTTTGCCTTCGGCCAACGGGTGGTTGATTGCTGAAACAAGTTTCTATCAGTTGTTTTGGAAGCGGATAGTTTTAATAAATTCAAGGAAGAACTAGACAAATTCTTGGAAGGTATAAATGGGTGAAACGAAAAATCTTCTTTTAGGCTGATGCTGTATAAGCTTGCTTTCTTCCATCATTTGCTACTAATAATAATAATACTGAAATATCACTTTTCTTTCTTTCTTTATTTTATATTTATTTCACTACTGTTGTTATTTTCATTATTTACTCCAAGTTCTGAGTTTTATAACCATAATAATTGTTTCCCCATAACTGATTGGTCCATCTCATTACTACGCTTGAATCTGTCTGCCCAGTAGCGAGATGGTGCTCTCATATTTAGTAAATAAATCATTCACAGTTTCCTAGAAACGTTACCGAGTATGGTAGCTAATGAAGTGAATGATGCTTTTCAGACCGCTCTGTTTAAAACCAGACATATTTTCATATCATGACAATATACATATGTGCATCAGCTACTTTATGTACATGCATAATTTCAATTCGATTCCCAAAGGGCGAGTGTAGAAACTTGACTATACTTAACTACTTTTGGTCCATCAGTTTAAACAGAAATTTGTCTGTAAAAGACAAACGTGGGAATGGGTAATTCAAGTTTAGTAATTATTATTTAGAATAATCTGAGCAATGGACACTAAAAAGAACTGTTTCAGTTGAAATTAAAAATTTATTGGGCATTCAAAAAGTCTTCAAAATTTGAGTGGAGAAAAAATACATAGATCTGATAAAAATAAATCAAATAAATAACATAAAAATTTAGTTAAATTTACAATTTTAAAGATATATGATAAAATAGAAATAAGATTAAATGAAACTTGTTTAAATTAAAGCGATAGAATTCCAATACAGAAAGCTATTTTAAGACATAAGTTAAAACGCTTTAAATTATGTCTTAAAAAGCTTCTTAGCACAAACATTAAACTAAGAGAAGATGAGGATCTGGTTACACTGATTAAAAATTCTTACTATTCGACTTGACGCAATTAAAATAATTATAATTTCTTTTCGGTTGTATTATTGCAGTGCGCAGGGTTTTTAGAGAAAAATTAAAGCTAATCATAAGCTGAGAAGCAATAACGTTTTCTTCCAGTTTCTCGGTAAATCAAAGGTTTAATATCCACCTCTCTTGTAAAGTCAATAAAACATCTGAAAAGACTGGTCTACTTAAAACGCTCTTTAAAAGATCAAATTTAATAATGGCTCATTTTCGTTTAACTATTATAATTATTAAACGACACTTGGCTGACTCCAAAAAACAGAGAATAACTAACAACAGGCCGCACGAGCAAAATTCAGTGATATTAATGGTATTAACCATCGTATTGTCGAGACAATATGATGATTAATACCATTAATCACCCAGCGATGTATACGATACATACCATACACGATAAATGCCATAATCACCCAACACGATGGTCAATACCATTCATCATCCAGCACTTACATCATCCAACACGAAATTAGATGATGTCAGTGCTGAGCCAGAAGGGTACTGCGATCATGGCAAGATGAAGACAACTAATTTTATGGTGATTTCAAAGTTATCATTAAGAACCTGAGACTAAGGAATGGGGACATGATTATTTGTAATGTCCGAATAAAGATCAAAACAACAGATGTTATTGGCTACTGTTTATGGGGACATTCATGGAGTAATCTTCGACAGTTCACCAAGAGTCAATCCACTCAGAATGGCATGAATATTCTAAAGAAGCCCTAACCCGTATACAATCATATGAACTTGCATGATGTGTTACTAGTACATGATACATCATATCGCCAGACCCTGGAAGCCGTTACATTTCATTCTGTATGTTGCCCACCAATCTAATGATGATATGCAAACAGTGGGTTCGTTGGCTGCACAAATAAGGTCAAACTTTCTTCCATAAAAGCGTAATGGTACTATGCCACATTGGCTCAAATGCATATACGTCCTTAATCATAACTTTGTGGGTTGACTGCATATTATACATAAGTGGATCATCTGATTACCATTGTGGCATTTGCTTTCACCACTCACAGAGGATCCCCGTTTGATTAGTATTTAAAAAACCCAATCAATCACAATATCATTGTAAACATAATTCTACCTTACAGTTCTTGAGATGAATTCGCAATAGTATGCTAATAGACCAAAAAAAATCTAAAGATCATGCAACCGGGGACTTCTTACCATTGCGAGATCAATCTTCAACGGCCGGTCCATTAAATTATTAATTATAATCATTACAGTACGCGATGGGCTTATTTTTAGATTTTGCATGCATGTGGTCAGATTATTTGCAAAATAATCTGCATGAACCATGACTTCGCTATTACAACTTGGCTTGACGAATAATTATTTTATAGCTGTAAAGCGATATCCTGACAAACAGATCCACTGTCAAAGTGAACCGCTCATTTTTAAATATTAAATTCACAACGGCTGTCAGCCTAACTGCATGGAAATCAAATGTTCATTTTGATTTAAAAGGTAAAAAAACTAAGCAGCAAATATTCTTTATAGTATGGAAATGCTAATTACTAGTTTATTAATAATTAATATTAACCTTTTTTTTTTATCTGAAGAATAATACATAATATTTCTCTTTTATTTTAGAAAATCTCCGTGGAGAAGAGAATCCACGTGACAAAATTAATGATGACATCACTTCGAATCAATGGACAGACTCGGAGATTTTCTGGGGAGTAGCCTTTAAAGGGGTCCATTTGTTAAAAACAAAAGGGATAAAAGAAGAAAGATGTTGGAAGGGCATCGGATATTAATCAAAGGAAACTAAACTGAGATTGTTAACTAAAAGACAATCCTTTTTCTCCTTATTTCGTTTCAGTTCAAAACACAAATCACTATATAATTTTTTTAAGTTTATTTTATTTATTTCTTATATTTATTATTTGTTTCTTTTATCATTATCAATATTTTGCAATGTTTGTGTTTTTATGATTTTTTCCAATGTAAAATTTAAAAAAATTATTCAAGCTTGAAACAGTAACTTTAACATATTTTAAAGATATACTGAGTGGCCATTTTATTAGATACACATACCTAATAGCAAGTAGATCGCCTTTTAAATTCCTCAGAATAGCCTAGATTCGTCGTGGCTTGGACTTAATGTGGTGTCGAAAGTGTGTTACAGGGATATTAATTCATGTTGACTGCACTGCTGCAAACTAGATGGTTGAGGATCTCTACTCTGAAGAATTGGCTCCACCTCATTCCATAATTGCTCCAAATGGATTGAGATCTGGTGATAGAGAAGGCTGAATTCACTCTCATATTTCTGGAATCGGTTCTCCACAGTTCCGGCCTTGTAGTATGGAGTTGAAATTCATTCGCAGATGGTTAGGCAACACCATGAAAGGATGCGTCTTGTCAGAAAATTTCCAGATAACCTGTGGCATCCAAATGTTGCTCTCCTCGTATCAATGTGCACTACGAACACTCCCCATTCCCACCTACCTACACACACCGTTACACCACTACCCCTGTAATGTCGACACCTGGCGGTATGTGTCCTTTGCTGTTTTGGCCACATTCCAGCATCTTCAGTGTGAAAAGAGCAGGATCCGGAAATCATCATCCCAGGCAGCGTTTTTCCAATCCTCCATTGTCCAGTGTTCTTTATTCCACTGTAATCATGGGACTTCCTTGTTTTTTTTTTTGCTGAAAGTAATAGAAACTGGTTCGTTCGTCGGCTGTGATACTCTATCCACGACAAGGTACTTAGAGTGGCGAGTTCTGAAATGCCTCTTTGGTTACTAATCTTGTAGTGGGTTGTTATTTGACTGACTGTATCCGTTATGTTACCCTGCATAAGTCTTGTCAGCTTCCGCTGGCCTCTCGCATCAGCTAGCCGTTTTTGACCACAGAATCGCCGTTAGCTGGAGGTTATTTAGTCATTGGACCAATCACGATACATCCCAGACAAGTCTATGTGAAAATCCCAATGGGAATAAAATTTCCGAGATACCCATATTGGAACTAACTACCATGACATGTTAAAATCAACTAAATCTTTCGTCTTGCCCAATCTCGTATCGCACTGCACATATACAGCATCCTTATATACCTGCCCAGCTTTATATCGCTTAGTGATGACGTTATTGATGGGTACTCAATAAGATGACCACTCAGTATACTCCAGGACTAGTACATTGTAAAAATATACAGAAACTGAACTAAGTTACATAAAATATAATCCGTACAGCTAATTTCATTTGATATAAAGGTGCAAGACTGATGCATGGTTTAGGACCATGTCCACAACAATCCCAAGTCCATGAAAACTCACCACTAATTACCTAATTCATGTCCTGTCAAATACCAATGGAATTTCTTTAATCTTAGTTGGTTTATATCGAAAATTCCTGATCTCCGTGTTGAGTTAGATGACGTCAGATTGTGATTATTTCCTCCTCTAAATTTTGCGCATCCTTTTCGAAACAGTCATTGTGTCTAGAACTCAAAACAATCAAAAACCTGATGAGCAGATATTTTATTTATAAATCGTGTAGATCTTTAGGTTCCAGTTTGGTCTCGGTCTGGTTCGTTATGAACCAGACAGTAAGACATCAAGAACAAACCAAACAATTTCTGTAATCATGTCTTTATCGTCTTATGAAGCAAGTTCGACCCTTGTTACTCGTTAGGCAAGGACTGAGCTCGAATTCCGTTGGAGACTGGGAAAATTCTTAAACGTTTCTCCTGTCGGGGTTGTATTCAGACAATTTAAGACAGAAGATTTTCTCAGCAATCTATTCTTGGATTTTCAGTTTGTAGTACATACAAATCGGACTGTGAATATACACACACCATAAAGATCGGTTTAGAGCCATATGTATTCCGTGTGCCAAGGAACTAACTAATCAATCAAATGTTTCTCTACGGCCAACAGCTGTTTAACGTACGTGGCAAGGCAACTACGGCCATGTGGCTTCAATATGAAGTCTGAAAAGTGCATATGCTTGACCCGTTTGGATTTAAAATGGAAGATCTGGTTTCCTGCATTGGGCATTGAACTCAAGACATTTCTTAAACGAGTGCAAAGAGCCTTATCCACTGCACTACCGCGGAAGCCTCTATAAACAGTAATCTCATTACAATGTTTATTACATGTATATTAATGTGCATTACAATGTACATCAAATTTAAATGAAACATTGCAATATAATTGGGCCTTCTCTTGGAAAGGGAGGCGATTTCCGCATATTCTAATTCTTAAAAGATAAAAAAAAAAAAAGAACTTTCCAATTTATAATTCGATGGGTCCATAAATATGAAGGGAGAATTCGGGTTGGACAGAAATGTAATACAGGAACTTCAAAAGACAAATCTCAACCATAAAAATGTAGTTCGAATAAAGTATCATTCAAAAAATACATAAATAATACTAACATACCTTTTGTTGTTAGTCCTTTATAAATATGTAAGAAATAAGGGAAAACGTGCAAACAAGCAGGATTTTTAAGACAGTTGCTTTTGTTTTTAAGAAGCATTGAAGTGTTTGAGAATTAAAACGACCGAAAAAAAATGCATATAATTACTTGAGTTATCAACACCGATCTTTCAATATAATGAAAATGCCTACCTTCATGTCCTTTGATCTTTCTAATTTGCAGTCATCCTTTATAAAGCTTCATCGACACTTTCTTTATGCGAAAAATGTTCCTCCAGAACTGAACATGGATTGCCAGTTGGCCACTGAATGTATTCGCAGTTCAAATTGCCTCTCGCTTAAGTACACTTAAACTCCAAACAAACAGGATGACTTCCAGAACTCAAGCCTAAAAGATAAAGGTGAACATGAATGAGGGAACAAAATATTAAAAACAAACGCAAAAATGATTTTTTCATCTTGTGATATGCATCATATTTATAAAATTTTAATTTAAATAATAATTTGCTGTTTAACCAATTTAAATGTCTCGAATTAAAATCTGCTTATATTGTGGAAATTATTTTTACAAAGTGTACGTAAAAAATATAATAACAAACTCTGTTGATAAACATTTAAGTGGACGCATGGTCGAACTAAGAGAAATTATCTTATCGTACATCTTGAGCTCCGAGTGCCACTTATTCTTTGACCCCGGCCATTCCTCTCCCCCAACCCTACAACGTATTTCTCCATGTGTTTGTTTTTTTAGGATATTTTTCTTAAATTTTCGTCTCTGTTTAACATAGGAAAGCTTTTTGTTCTTTAACTCTAATACGTCCACTGTACATATTTATATCCGAAATTGAAGCTCAAATTTAGTGCGATTTCGTCCCTTGCCACTCCTTTGGAGTGGTGTGGATTCGACAGTTGTTGGGAATCTAACAAAGCACTTATTTTAAATATAAAACGGATTATGCATAACTATACGCAATAAATTATCGGCATATCAATGCAACGAATAATAAAGCAGTTATTATGAAGAGGTAAAACCTTTGCCCATCATGGACTCTAGAGAAGTACCTCATCAGCTTAAAATACATGCGCGTAAATTATGGGCAATTTGAAACCACGAAATAAATATAATATTGTCATTAATTATATTTGAGAATATTTTTACTAAGTAATTTTCATATTAGTTTGGAGATTATTCTTCTGATATGGAACCTGAATAAGTCATAAGCCTCTATATCATTCAAATATCGTTGGTGTAAGATATTTGTTTATTATCTTAAACACGTATTCACCCAGTTTTTAATTTTACAATCACTACTGGTGGTGTGTAATTTAAATCGTTCCCATTAGAAATTGCACCAGATTTGGCACAACATTTAAATATCTGAAACAGCAAAGGCTTTATGGATCCGGTAATAGAGAATTTCCTTAGTACTCCACTAATTAATTCTCCAATAAAAAAGTACCACCGCTTTCTAAATTGGCATACTCCGACAGAATTGCTATCTCATTTTGTTCCATTTGTAGTTCAGTACCAAAGCAATCAATGACAATAACATTACTATCAAAGATCAACGATTTTTAATTTGTTTTTTAATTAAGCATAAACTCTTTCAACCTTAGTTTATACAAGGGAGGTTGAAGAAGAGCTCTCCTGCTTTTGCTTAAACGCCACTATTATATTTCAAAAGGATTATCATTATGTAAATTAGTCTTTATTGATCTGAAGTACTCAGACCATCATCTTTTAATTTTATACGCAATATAAGACATTAAGATGGTCACGTAGCTGATAATTTAAATTTAATGCGCTTTTGCTCCTGTTTTTGTGAGACCAATTAATATATATCAAGCTAAAAAGCAAAAGAAAGGCAGTTTAAATCCTTGTGACATTAATCAAAATATTTCTTCTTCCTAAATTGTTTAAGTATGTTTAAAAATTTCTTTTGTTCTCATCAGTTGTTTACTTTGAGACGAAAATCCTGATTTAACCATATCGTTAACTATTTGACATCACAACATTAAGCTTTAAAGTTAAAAAACAAACCTCGAATTGCAAAGCTGATTTATTACGTTGACTGCCTATAATTTCAGATTAAACTCGTAAATACCAAATCAATTAACATTTGAATTCAATCATTAAAAATGACTTGCCATTCTCTCAATGACAGTATTTCTTAAGCAATTTGATAGAACAGTCCATATAAATGTTGTGGGGGGAAAAAGGCTCATTTAACTGTATAATTAAAAAATAAACAATATAGACAGAACGCATTCTTCTTAGAGTACTACACAACTTGTATTGAGACTCTGCACAATTACACTTTTGATTACTGAGGGCATTTTAGAAAACAGAATAGCGTAGTCATTAAAATATATAATAGAGACATATCAATAAAAAAAAAAAAAAGTTTTGGGACCCATCTATGTCTTAAAATCTCTGTTATGTTTATTACAAAACCGAAAATTAGACTGTGCAATACGTAGGTTCTGTTGTGCATAGCTAATTGTGTTGCACAGTGTAATCATATTTGCCTTTTTATAAACGTCCTGCCCCATCAGCAATTAATCCTCAGTTACTGGCGTATTTGACAAAATCCATTCCTTGGATTGGGAGTAATGACCATAACAATCATTCAAATCATTCAAGTTAAGGTTAACTCACCATCAATAATACTTGGTCTTTTCCACTCAAAGTTAAATGGCATAAATTATTTATTTGAAAATAACCATCGCACAACTCAGTTTCAATTGCAAAATTTTCTTCATAAAATGAACTAGCATGGAAACAGAATACTGGTGTATACATGCGGAAATTCTCGGAATATTATGATTATCCTAAAATTCGCAAGTTACTTGATTTCTTTGCATTAATGTGCAAGTGTTACATAAAACCTTTTATACAAAAAAACTATGAGATTTGGGATAATCTACTAATTTTAAATATAACACCATAAAAAGCATATGCGAGGCTTGATGATTATATGGGATCCTGGTAAGCTGGGTGAAGAAATGAAAAAACTGGTTCAGCTCATACTGAATTGCTATTGTACTCTCGATTTAAAATTGCTGTTGTATATGAGTAAAGAGAAATGAAGAGATAATAATAATACTGGAGGAAACCTAAGTTTTTTGGGGAGGAAGGGGGTACGTTAAGACTATTCAGTCAAATTATTAGCATTCAACTCCAAAATTCTACAGATTTTTGACTATTCTATAAAAGCAGACATTGGTGAAAAATACGCTATGCTGAGGGTGGACCTGTTTGAAATTTCACTTTATAATCGTTCACCTATTTATGTGAAGAATTCTAAAAACTGATAACCATAAATAAATAGAAATTTTCCTCTTCTAACTTCTAACGATTTCATTCACTGTATTTACTCAAACACCACTCGTGGTATAAGTTAACTTAGTTTATAGATAATCTCCGTATTAACAAAAGTATAGATGACCTTATAAATACAGGACGAATAACAAAATTATTTCTATTTTTGAACTACAGAGGGTGCTCTTCATTGTGGGGTCAGTATTGCTTGAACTATTTTGGTAGGCAAGTTCGATTAGGCTTTGCCTCAACAAAAAGTTGAAATACTACTGTTTTAAGCTACGTCAAGTCAAGGATACAGTATTATGTTTTCTAGATACAAAATTACAATAACATTTATTTATTGTTGTGGATATGTTCCTGTTTTATGTATTTCCACTTGGCTGCTCGTTATGTATACAAAGGGTCGGCAACCTGCGATACTGGTGTCAAAGGCGGAAAATTTAATCATCTCAACAGGACGTTGTCACCAAATTCGCTACAAAAGAGGCATTTTAGAAATTACCTTTCGGCGGTGGGGATATACAGGAAGTATAAATGTATAAAATAAACGCAAGTTAGCGCATTGCATCAAGTCTGTACGTAGTAAGTCAACCAAGTTGATTACATGGCATTTTATTTACATCTCATATTGCAAATACCTTCATAACGAGTTGCCTGTTCGTTATACTTCTAATAAGTAATCTGCCCAATAAAGAAGACCATTGTTACTTGTCCTCAGTGGATACCACCACTCAGACGGCCGTTTCAGGGTATACATGTAAGGATGTAATGCTTTTTAACCTACAGTCTCTGTCCTATAAGCTGGAGAAAAGCTTAAGGGTTAGCGAAAAGTAGGAGACCAAGGTTTACCCTCAGTGAGTTGGGTATTTTGGTTTATAAAAAACAAAGTGACTCAACATGAGCGACTCTTGAAGAAAGGAAAAGAAGCCACATCCATTTTACTCAGACTCAGTCATTTTTACCTTGAATAAGTATCGTGCCCCCAATAGAGAGAGAGAAGACTTAACCTCAGTGATTACCACCACCGAAGAAGGGCCGTTTCGAGCTATTTGGCCTTTCTTTGGTGGGTACCCGGTAGTATAATGTCTGATACCCCAGTTGTGAAATTAATTCCACAATATGAGAGATGCCGAATGGTGTACAGTAAATCAAAACAGTAAAAATTTAAGCTTGATATACAAGTTAATGCATTGCATCAAGTCTGTACGTAGTAACCACCTGAATTTGATTACATCTCATATTGTGAATGCCTTCACAACGAGCTGTCGGTCTAGTCTGGTATGACGAGTAAGTTTCCGTAGTCTGAGGCTTTTAGCCCTAAAAAAATGTTATTGATCTATAAAATAAGTAAAATACAAGAAAAAATCGAACTTCGAATTCCCCTTGCACAAAATTTAGCCATGTTGAAATTAAGAATAGTAACACGTTAGCATTTGAATTAACTAATACTGTGTGCTGCTATTTCTAAGATACCAAAGATCACATTCATGATAATACTTCTTCGAATACCACTCTTTTATAATAAACAGAACACAATCAGGCATTTCAGACAAAAACTATTAAAACCAACATTCATAGATTGAAAGAGAATACCCACGTGCCAAAATACCACCACTAACGAACACACTACTTTTATCTGAAGGCTTAAATTTAAAGCAATTTTTTTTCTGGTGGATCTGTAACTAGTTTAAGATGAATGTTTTTCCTATATGAGCCAAAATGCAACTGCTAAGTACATTTTGAATATCTACATCCAAGTCTATGTCTGACCCACCATCGTAGCATCAGGACCAGATGAGTTTGCCCAATTTTTAAGCTGTGTTCTTTGCCTTCATGTTGCGCATATATTCAGCTCCATTACTGGCATAAACGTAGACGCGATTTTAACAATCTCCGTAATCATAAGGTAATTTTCCAGATTGCAAGCGAATGTCCTGTTAACCAAAAAGACATTATACCTACAAGTTACAGTTTTATCTGAGATTAATTGATCATCTTAGGCATTTTTAACCTTTTAAAATCCATAGCGATTCTTACATTATCTGTAAATTAAAATTAGGAGTTCAAAGGTTTTGCATTATGGTATAAACTAGACCAGGATGGTTCAATTCGGCGTGGTTTGTTTATGCACTAAGTGCGCATTTAAGAACAAGTCCTAGCACAATACTTCGCAAATGACAGCGTACATTGATGTAGAAAAATTTATATGAAATCATAAAAATTAACATCCATTCTGATCATTGACTATTAAAGCCACTCGGCAATTTCTGATTTTCACAATATGCATACACAGATACATTGTTTCTAAACATTTGCGATTTACCACTACAGAAAATTAATCTTTTTAATAATTCGCTTTCAAATATAAACATAAAATCAATTCGCTTGAAAAAAATGTATTAATTTATGTACCTACCTCTGTTGTTCAATATACTAAACAAAGTAATTTCTGACAGAATCAGTAATCATGTTAACAATAAAGTGCATATTCAATTCTGTCGAACATTGGACAAGCATGTTTGAAGATATGATTTGACTCAGAGATCTGATGAATAGAATCAAATTACAAATGCATTATCATTACGCTAAGATCTAACTGCCCAGTTAGATCTATCAAATGAAAGACGGAGTCTATTTGGATGTAACTATTTCAGAATGCCTTTGCTATTTCTAAGTTGGACTGATATGAATGGAACAGGATAAGCGATTTATATGGCGACTCCAACAACGAAAACAGCATCTTAATTACAAAAAGACAGAAACATTCTACTTTATGACAAGAAAATTAAGCCACTGAACTGTGTAAATATTTTTCAGCTCTTAAACCTTTAAAGAAAATTTGCATCTATTTTTTTTTATAATTTATAAAACTATTTTTGTCACTAATACACTTTTATTTATTTCAGATACTACATTATAGAAGAAATGGGACTAAATTAAGATCTCAGTAGACCTGCTTCCGGTGGCTCAAGAAATCAGCGACGGTGGAAGAAAATCCTTACAAAAGATCTTCTACTAAGAGCATCCTGATTAAACAGAAAACCACATCCTTGTCAATAGTCAAAGAGAAATCCTTTTCCTCTTGTTTGACTTTAACAATTTGTTTCTGTATAGTGGTATGTAAATTATAGTTTATTTTCAAAGCACCGAAGATTGGAGAAACGTCAAGAATTCTAGATACAGACAAAGAAACAATTTAACACACACCAAGTATTCAAATTACTGATAATATCAAGTGTTTCTAATAAGAATTAAGTTTTTTACACAAATCTAGTAAATTTTCAGAACAGAATCGAAGGTGGACTTTTCAAATATTAAAACTGCAGACTGAGCAGAATGAAAAGTGACTTGATGAAGATCAGAGCATAAAAGAACACAACAAAACATAACAGCATCCTTATCTACAAATGTTAAACAGCGCAAGAATTCGAAGGAGAAAGCCATCTTTAAGATACAGATCAAGACTTTTACTTTACCATCTCATCCGTATATTTGCACCAACTGTTTTAGAGATTAATCCAGACTAAATTAAGTTCTTTATATTAGTATTTACGAAGAAATGACATTCCTAAACAAAAATACGAATATTTAATCATCCTGCACTAGCGCTTTTACTTTTCGAGTGTCGATCGCGTTCAGATTAACGCTATCAAGACATTTAACTAATCTGCATGCGGTAAAACCAGTCACACCCATCCCTAATTCGCCGCTGACACCTGCCAATACTTCTATCGCCCCTTTCAGATTCGTTTTTTAAATCTGATAAAAAGTTTTTTCGCTCTTACCGTTCTGGTTGGTCGCCGGTTGATGGACCAGGACTTCCTTTCTGTCCTTTGTCTTCTGCCACTGCTGAAGGCTCTGGGCTAAATTTTCTCTCGGGCTTGGCTCCGTACAGCTTTAAGGAAAATAAAGCTCTTCTTAGAGCAACATCTCGTGAAATAAAAACTTAGTTTAGCCAGTGTTATCAGGGCATAAAGTTGTTGATTACCCTCATAAAGAGTGGTGCCCTGCCAAGGCATTGGCTAACTCCACGCCACTCCTATCTAGCATACGCCATCTTGGATGGGTCGACCAATAGCAGCCGTTCTTTCTAAGCAATAGGTTTGTCCACCTGCACATTTTATTCTAATGACTTTTATGAAACTGATAGTCTCTTTCGTCCAGAAATTAATGGTACAGGTAGGATTGAAGAAAACACACGGTCCCGTGACTCCAAAAAGTCAATTTAAAACCCAGAACATTATTTCTACTCAAAATACTACGCAGTCGGTGGATCCGTTTGTTTTTACCTTAGAAGGGCTATTTTTGAGGTGGGTGGGGACTGGTCGGCCATTATGATTGTCGTTAGCCTAGGGCGCAGTAGACACAAACTTTTCCATTCTGGGCTCCGACTGGTGTCGCCGCCATCGAACTTGAAAATAAGGACATCAGTCGTGACATGGCGACAAGTCGTTATAAGATGACATCTAAATACGCAGTCATTAGCCTGATAACGTCGAAAACTGCACTTTCAGCTTCCTAGGTAACTTTTTGTACTGATATACCGTTTTGATAATTTTGCTAGCTGATTTTGCTCTTTTGTTACTGATACGTCTCTCTCTCTGTAACGTGGTGACACTTTTTTTTTTTTATTTAAGCAATTTCCAACGGTTATTTTAGTTCGTTCAGTTTAAGATTAGGTTTAGGAAGTCCTTTCACAAACAAAAAACAAATATTAGACTTGATCAGCTTATTCAGAGAAAACTGAATGGGGTTTTAAAAGATAATGAACTTAATATCCTAAAACTTTGCTTACCGCTCAGCAAAAGTTACTTCGAACATCATTTCAAGGAAGTGAAACTGTACTTAGGCAACTTAGCATTATCTATTACTGGATAGATTGCGACAAATGTCTTCTCCCTTATTGTATATATCTCGTATTTTGTTTTGTTTGGTACTTTTCCCCCGATGTATCTGTTAGTCTATATTACAAAGATATTCGATCCTTTGTTTACTTATTTCGTTCAAAACTGCTAAAAGTTTAATGCAACATTCTTTCATTGGTTGGTTAATAATTCCAAATTATATACCACTCATTTATTCAACAAAATGCAAAATCCTGCTTTGTACTATGGAGGAAACAAAGAAAAATAACCCACTAACACACAAATTAGTTACAACAACCCATTCTCAACTCTTATGTGAAGAATTCACTAGACTACATCCAGTTTATTGGAAACTTATATCTGATTAAGACAGGATATACAGAACAGTATGGTCCTGATGATCCTAAAACTCTACAAAAACAACAAACCACAAATATAGTCTTTGAATTCTCACATAACTTATATTAAAAAAATCTTCCCTTCTTTTAGTAATTGTATTATGATATGCTTAGATCTGTTCAGGACAGCAAACGTGAATTTTTAATGACATGATCAAGTCTAGAACTTTCAATTTCTACTACTTGTTGGAATATCAATATATTTTTAGCTTTTTAATCTTTAGTTCTCGGGGTTTGCTTTTAATTTTAGCTTTATAAAACTGCGTTGTGCCACTATGATGTCAAATATTTGTGAACGGGCTAACATCCAGTGCAGAAAATTAACTTCCAAATATTTGTAGCCAAAGACAGACGGGTCACGCTTTTTTTATATAAAAATGTTTTTATTTTTGGCCAAACTTTAACTAGTTTATCACATGGTCTTATTGGAGATAACCATAATTTCAGATCTTATTAAAGTTCTTTTGAATATGACAAGATGTGCAAAAGATATCCCGAAAAATCTAGGGATACCTACTTAGAGACTGAAAACACATCTGCTTCATTAAGTACTAAAATTGCTGACATCGCCCTCAAACGTTATCTAGCCCTCAAAGTCTCAGAACTTGAAAGACAATTTTCTGGAATTTTTTGTTGACCTGCGGAGCTTTTGTTATTAGGAGAAGATGTTACTGAAAGAAGTCTGGATGACTCAAATTGCAAATTGTTAATTCGGTAACGGAGAAGGAATATATACAATAAGAAGAATGAATTGTAAATTCCAAAGACAATTTTCATTGGCGATTTACAAATTATATGACCATTTAAAAAACTCCATAAATGTTCTGCCTAAAAGACACTAAGTTAAAATGTATTAAACTGCATTATTCCAACCATCTTTGTTTAACTTTATCGACTTTTACTAAAAAAATAGTAAACTTTTAACTAAAGATTTAATTCGTGCTCATTTCCTTACTACTTATCTTTAAAATATTCAGATTATTCTTAGTTAAAACGTTTAAAATCAATAACAAAGTGGTTTTATAGTTAACAGAATAATAACTGTCTTTAAGCAATTTACGTAAAAACAAATGACAGACAGTATTAGTTAGCGCTATTTATCGCTAGCTGCTGGGAGCACCAAAGATATATTCATTTTCGGAAGATAACTAGAGTTATGTCATGATGCTTTGTCATGAAGCTGTTGTGGTTATTTTGCATGTACTGCTGAGCACCTTATTAATACCTTTGCATAATTTCGCAAGTCGTTAGTAACCGTTGATGGCCATGCATATAAATGATGGGTTCAATATAACTGAGGAGGATGAATAGGATGAGAACGAAATTTCAAAGGGGTACCAAAATGTAACTATTTCATATTCAGATTATAATCGAAAATATGAAGATCGATGTTCTTTCTAATTGAAAGAGCTTGCTTTTGTTAAGTTGGTCACTTCGTTATCATTGCATACTTTTCGGGATAGAGGCATTTATGTTCGCGATCACGCATGTCATGAATTCAGAATTTCCTTAGTTTTAAAAATGTTCATTTGAAATACTGCATTCTTTTTTTGCTCAACGAAAAAACATTTATAAAAGATTCTACCAGCTTTTCATTTCTCTACATACAGGTATTTCTGACATAATATTGAAATGATTTTTAGATATAGGTTCATAGATGATTGCATTTAAACCTGAACAGTTTTTGGCTCTTACCAATCCCTACCAAGAAAAATTTAGCTTAAAGTTGAATCAGCCAAATCTACTACCACATCAAGAAAACCTAGACCAGCCTGAGAAAAAAATCAGCCTAAAGTTAAACCGAGTAACAAAATTAACATCTCCGAGGCTCCCTGTTATACTAAAGACATATCAAATATATTAAGGTGTACCTTCGTTCTAAACATTTAGTAATAAAAAATCAGTTTTACAACTTTCATGGAAATTGCTAAATAGATCTTATCATTTAGTTTAAAATTTTATGAAATGTTTTTTAAATAACAATTTTCAAGACCGTTGGAGTTACACTATTCTTCACAGAAAGATTAACTTCGATCATTGCCTTGACGTACCTTGTCACATGATGAATTAACATGGTGGCAGTAGCGTAGCAAGGATTTTTTGTCAGAAGGTACATTCACAAAAAAAGGCACCAACTGCCTAATACTAAAATGAGCCATAATAACAGATTTCGGCATCAGGGGGTACAATGTACCTGCTGAATCTACCCTGACTACGCCACTGCATCGTGGACTCATATTTTCTTCGAATTTCTATGAAAGAGCCTGCTAAAATTAACAATAATTATAAAACCGATCCAGTACCACCTGAATAATGTCCGAAATCCAACAAAGACTGAGCTGTGCTGGTAAGAGGTATTTGTTTTTTCGCCAAAGTAACTAAGGCGCTGAGGCATTAAATTGCGTGTAAACCGCGAGGGTACAAAGGGACCATAATTCAAGCAGTGAATTTGAAGAGAACTAGAATTTGTTTTCCATAGTCCAGATGTATTTCATGAAAGTTCTCCACGCATATTCCTCCCAGTTTCAAAGACTGGTTGAACTACAAACTGAATCAGTTTGTAGGTATAGTAAACAACGAAACAAACGCAATCTTTTGACTTCATCTACCATAACTTACAGGTCTTTTAATAAAGTTTTTCTCCGCTGCGTTAATCGGATGATTTCCTTCTCATGTTTCATCGTACACTTAATATCCCTTGATTTTCTTCTATTATTATTTTAAGTATTTAGTTTAAGAGATTCTACCTTAACCTTCGTTGCAGACTGACCCATACACAGTGGCAAGCTAGATAACAAGCATCCCCCACACAAAAAACTTTTCCCTATAAGCTAATAGAGTTCAGAGAATTTGCTGAACAATTTAAGCAACCCCAGTTGCACGGTACTCATTTGTTTGTTTTTACTTTCTTTTTTCAAAATTCTGGTCTATTAGTGGTAGCCTTGTCTTCCAGTTTCCTTAGGATTTGTCTTACAGGACCATATAAGAAAGGTCGGGCAGTGGGTACGATACAAAGAGGTCTCGACACAAAATGGCTACTAGGTTATTTATTAGGAAGGGAGCCAGATACCATCTGGCTCCCTTCCTAATAAATAACAAATAAATATCACCAAATCGCATACGTTTTTAAATTCATTTTCTTTAAGTCTCTTATATTAAATAGTTTTTATCTTTGCCTCGTTTAGGTTAGATATTTATTTTTTAAAGTTATTTTTTGCTATATTTTTATTGGGATAACAAAATCATGTAGGGACAAAAATCTGGACTTATAAGCAATGTTTCAGGTCTCATAAATAAACATTTTTTCTACTGATAAGAAGCCTATTTCTTTTGCTTCTCTTTTTAGTGATAAAAAAGAAAAAAGCGCTGATAAAAGTGTAAATTTGAATCTAAATTGAAAGACTGCTTCCAAAAATATTTTGTTCTCCTGCCAACTTAGAGACAACCCCGTTAAAAGGATGAATTCGTGAAATGGTACTAAAAGTATCTTATTTGAAGGCCTGAGTTTGTTTTACCATTCCTTTTCAGCAATATTTATGCAATGATAATCTTAACTTTGAAGTATTTGAAAGGGGATACATGCAGAATTGTTGAATACTGAAAGAATGAGATGATCATTAAATTTTCGAGTTAAAATAACATCAAAACGTGTGAATTTACAACTTACACTTAAAAAACAATCATCGATTAGCTATGTTTGCTATTAACTGCTGCGTTCATTCATTTTAAACTGGAAACGAAAAAAAGTTCGATCTGTTATTAATGAGAATGTTAGAGATAGACTTAACGTGTTTAAATAATCTTTAAACTGAACTGAAAATGTTTAATATGGTAAGATAGTGTGTAGCGAATTAACCTTTTTGATGTTCCCTCTTTGCTCTCGAGGAAAATTAACAAAAATAAAAATGTTGGTTCCTCAGTACAACTTTTAAATAAGAGGACTAAGGAAGCTTAAACCCTTTAGACTACTAGCCTAATATCAAACTAAAATCTGAATATATGGACAAGTTTCTCTGGAACGACATTGGACACCACAAACTTATTCAGTATTGGATACTAGAAATAAAAGAGCGTTCTTTTTCATTAAGTTATAATATCCATTCTTCAGGTCTGATGATGGGTATCAGAAAGGTTAGTTGAAACGTTACCGAATTATTAGTTTAGGCTATTCTTAAATAAAATATATATTAATAACTCCACGTGGTATAAGAGTGGTTAATTATACATATTAATAATTATTCGTAGTTTGGATTGCCTTTTCCGTTTATTTCTTTGACACTTCCGGTCTGTATCAACGGTTGGGCCAAGTGTTTTATGAACTATTCAATTAACCTTTCCATTTTTTTGGTTAAAGATATACCAGTTCATGTACGTTATCCAGCATTATCATATTTTGTTCTGAGGATTTTATATAACACAGTATATAAAAATTATATAATATAACAGTTATATTATTTTAAAATGCTATGTTTTGTATTTTCGCTGTTAGGTGAAATCTGTTAAAAGGCCTCTTGACTGGGATATATTTCTGCTATTACTCAACCACAAGTTTAAAATTCTCTCTTAAAGCCTTTAGTCAAGGTCGCGTATTATTTCTCTGCTCAGTATTCTGTTTTGAGGTTTATTTTCTGCTGCGATCCTTAATGTTTTCAATACTAAAAGGTAACTTCTTTTAGCTTGGAATATAATGCATTTTCAGGGGAAAATACTCAGGTCTCTACAATTTAACGATGTCAGTATAATCTGGGATGGTCAGAGGAGTTTACTAGATAGAGTTGTTTGGTTTGCAGATGCTGAAATTGGCAAAACTGAAGGTTTTCCTGGTTACCCTTCTGAGAGTACCCTTTTGTACCCTTGACTTTTGTTATTTTTGGTTCATTTTACTCGCAAAATGAGGATTGCACTTCAATTTGTCGATTAAGTAGTTTTTCATGGTTCTGTTGACCACTGGTAGCGTTCACTGAACTGGTAATTTATTAACTGTATAGCTATTTGGATCCTTGCAGCTATTCTTTGTAATTTGCAATCTTACCATTTCCAATAAATAGCGCGATAGTAAACTTGCTGCGTACTTCACTTAATATTTTTAGATAGGTTCACTCTATTACAGCTTTGCAATGCTGAAGGGCTTAAAAAGAATATACGGACCATCTTTTTCCAAAATGTTTTATTAAGGACTCTAAGTAGATTGATAACATAAAAAAAAGCTCTTCCAGTTAATTATTTTGTATGTTACCATCCTGTGTAAATAGCAGATAAATAGTAATAATAAATTTTCTGTTTATACTCCGGGACGACCACACGGTCAGAGGAATTCACAAGGTAGAGAGAATACAAGAAACAGCACCGTATTTAGCAGTCAAAAGCTTGAACACCGGTCACTCAAGTCATCGACAGACCTGTTAAAGATATTACCTTATTTTAATTTCGTAACTTAAACAGAATAAACAAAATTTCTGTTTCTACTCCGAGAAGACCACGTGGTCAGAGGAACTCACAAGATAGGAAGAATACAAGGAACGTTTTCGTATTTAGGAGTTACGGGCTTGAACCCACGGTCGCTCAAAGCACGTGTACTTATGTACCCTTTCGACTCGGCTACAGCAGTCTTTTGCATTTTGGCTAGGTATCAACATACGCCCTGTTTGAATCTTGAGATGGTACCATAGATTCATTATATGAATACAAATTCTGCTTTAAGGGTCGCTGTGGCAGAATTTAAAACTAAGAATAACGCATAAAATATCAAGACTTCCATGCTCTAATTAAATGCAATAAAACCAATTTTTATAGGGAGATTTTGACAATTATAAATATCACTTGAGTTGTTTAAAGGTAAAGGAAGAGGCAAATTATACGATGAGGATTCAGTAAACCGAAAATTACATGTATTCTAGACTGTGAAAGGAAAAATTTGGGTGAAAAGAGGAAAATCAAACTTCACCTAACTCCAACCTCAAATACACGTAAATAGAAACTGTCCAGTTCATTAGGAAATAGTTCATGGACTCGTAGCTCTGGAAATAGTTCACTCAACCATAATTTTGGGACAGTCTAACAAAGATGAAAATTACTCTTGTACAGAATATGTGTTAACTAATCAAACATCTCTAATCCTGGCATTCAAATCCTACAGTAATTTCTACTATCATTGAATCCATCTCTCCAGCCTATCCAGTTCATGAGCCCGAGAATTCTTTACCTGTAAACAACCGTACACACTAAAACAAAAAAACTTTTCGCTGGAAGCTAGTTGTTTATTTACATGCAGAAATTTTCAAGCTGCTTCAACTATTGTATATATGTGAAGGGAGGACTGGGGGATGGAATTAGAGGAGGGTCGCCGTAGGTATCGTTAAAAAGAGTATCATCGCCGACGACAGATATTCCAGATACTTTTTAATCCACATTATATTCCCCATTTGTCTTATGTAAAATAAGAGTGCGATGTTATAAAGGGACCACAAGGAAGAGTTTTTGACCAGATAACTTGTTTTATATACAGTTTCCTTACTATTCTTTGCCGACGGCGAATTGGAAGCGAAGCTGGGCGAATGCGCTAGAGTGAATTACGACGTCTCTGCGGTACGGGATGGAATTTATCTGGGCAAAGAGAAATAAATACATTTTGCTCTATCTCTCCCAGGGGTACCACAAACGGCATCGATCTGGGTTGCTGGCTATCTCTTTATAAGATTCTTTTTTCGCGCTTTGACGGCAAAGAAAGAAATATTAACTGCACCGAACGCTTACAGTAGAAGAGAAGGTGGATATCTCTTCCTTCCGTTTTCAAAGCTGCAGTTTGTCTTGAGTTTTATTAGATTTCCTTTGAGAGCCACTGTAGGTGATAACTAGACCCCACCATCACTTTCACCGCCTCCTTGGGATATCGTTAACCAATGCTCATTTTTGGTTGAAGTTTGCTAGTTTCCAACCCTGCTACTAACCCTCCCCACTCCTTATTCCTTTGTCTTTGCGCGCAAACTCATCAAATATTCAGTTTTTCATTTCGTGTTTTTATGTTCGTACACTGCATTACCAGAACTGCAACGAGAATGGTTAAATATGAGATAGTTTTTCATATTTATTTGAAATTACTTAAATTACATTTTCCCCCTCTCTAGAATTCCATCATTGTTGGTTTTGCCTTTTCATTATAATAATTCATTTTGGCCACATACGCTGTCTGATTTTTCTGTTTTCAATATTTTGTTATGAAGTTCTAGAGTAATTATAGCTTTACATTCTAAATTTTTTTCAAGATTGGTTGCCAACTCCATTGCGTTTATATTTACCTTTTCCATTTCTTTCTTAAATATGTATTTGCATTATTTATGAGTTTCGAGTATATTTTGTTTGAATTAGACATTTCTTCATTCGTCCTGTGATGTCGCTAGTGTCGAGTTCATAAAAATATCTTCAAAAATAATGAGCAACTTTAAACCGACAAACTACAATCGATGCATATACATTTTTGATTAAACTATAAATTTATATAAAAATAATTAGCATTCTTTCAAATGCATGCATACAATGATTAACTTCTTTATATGCGAGGCGCATCAACACCAGACACTATTTTAAGAACGATAAACACCATTTTTATGTTTCTGCAAAAATCTAATTCACGTTTTGCCGCGCGATGTCGCTAGTATCGAATACATAAATATTCAAAATCACTGAACTTTCCTTTAAATGCATTCTGATACAGAATAAAACACAAAAATCCAATTAGATTAAATAGAGATAACAAGAATCCAGAAAAATTTGGTTTGTGCTCGCTTTCATCAAGAACTTTAATTACTGGGCGTGGGCATTTAGTAAGAAAATATTAAGCACATACTTTGGCTATTAAACTTCGAAACAGGTTTCTTATTCGTTACTCTCAGAAGCTTGAACAAATAGATCAAATAAAAAGAGTCCTATTTTATGTTAGAATTTAGCTTATAGTAACTGATCACAAATAAAATAGTCCTATTTTATGTTAGAATAGAATAGATCAGTCCTATTTTATGTTAGAATTTAGCTTATTGTAACTGATCACAAATATCAGTCCTATTTTATGTTGGAATTTAGCTTATAGTAACTGATCACAAATAAAATAGTCCTATTTTATGTTAGAATAGAATAGATCAGTCCTATTTTATGTTAGAATTTAGCTTATTGTAACTGATCACAAATAAAAGAGTCCTTTTTAACGTTAAAGTTTAGCTTATTGCAACTGATCACAATTAAAAGAGTCCTTTTTAATGTTAGAATTTAGCTTATTGTAACTGATCACAAATTTTAGTATCATCTCTGAAAATAATTAATAAATTTCATAGTTAACGGCGTCTTCCCATTTCTTTGGTCAATTAAACAAAATTAAAAATGCGAAGCTTGCGGGCCAAAATAAAGGGAGGGGGGGTTGTCTAAGAGATGGTCATCATGTCTTTCTAGTAACAAGATGGCTATTGCCTTTCATTGTCACATAAAACAGTAAGCACTTAAAAGCGGGGTAGAGGCATCACAGGGAACTTTTATTATCTCTTTAAAATTTCCGCCCGTTTCTTATCCACCTATGACGCCGCGAGTTGCCTTACGTCATCTTCTGTCGCATCCGTTCTGCTTACACTACTGGACATTAGTAAAGGCTATCTATTCTGCTATTAATCCTATTAGAATTACGTTAAAAACATAAATAGCGTATTATTATATCTACTTAGAGGACAGACAACAGAAGAGTTTGGTCACGAGGTGGGCTGTATTTGTTACAGTGGAGATCTGGTTATGGGTGAGTGAATAGTTTAACTGAAAACAGTTTAATTAAATTTTCTTCATCGATGACATGAGGTTATTGTAAGATATCTATTTATTATCGTGAATATCAGGTTCTCTTTCTCTCTTTTTCATTTCTTTTCTCTTGCCCGACCATTAACCATAGAAATACTATGCAATGAAAATACATCAAAAATAAATATTTATACCTTATTATTTCAAGAACAATCAAAGAGTGTATTTTACTTCAGTTATCTACTAGATAACTGCAGTATAATAAACTATTTGATTAAATTTCAATGTATGAAATTATGATAATACACTGCTGGTGAATGTATGAAAATTATTTAATTTAATACATTCACTCGTAGTGTATTATCATAAAAGAAATATTACGATTACCGAAAACCAATATATATTCATTTAATTTTGTAATTTAAAATTATTAATGCCTGTATCCTCGTATATTTAAATCAAAATTGAGATACTTTTCAATAAGCGATAATTAACCTCACGCCATTAATTTGAACAAGACTATGACGAGGTATTCTTAGGATTAAATTGGATTTTAATTCTACTGGTTGAAATATTTTCTTAAAATAATGCTTCCTTGTGTTATGTTTTTCAGTCATCTCAGTTATTTTTTAAATTTCTGCAATAACCTACATTGAAATGGCTAAGCTGCTTCTTAATTCTATTAAATCCATGGCATTTAATAGAAGAGTTCATCGCACTATAATTACATGAAATTATCTAAAAATTCAAGACACTGTAGCATAAAAACCCAAACATTTATAATTGCTTGAAATGATTCTCCGTGTAATTTGAATTGGAATTTATTCGGTTGAATTGAAATCTATAACTGTAGTAATTAAATACAACTTTTATATTTTGTTTCATAGCTCAAGGGTGCTTGAGGTATCTCTTACATAAATAAATTGTTCAAAATACTGCGCTGATTTTTATTTATTATTTTTGGCTGACCGATTTATTAGAATCTTTACGTTCGGTGGATATTTTTGTGGTTTCAATCGAACAAATTACCAAGTTCTCTGCAGTCTACCTTTTTCATGATTAGAATTACACCCGTGTGAATCTTTTTTACTTGTTTTAGTAAATAGAACTACCTCTAAATTATTCAATGTAATTTAGAACCCTGTACAAATTACATATTTGCTAAGTAAAGCTGATACAAAGGACGCATCCCTTTAGAGAAACCAAAATAGGTGTCCCAAAGGCGAAAAAAATATTTTCATACAAAACGGAATTAAATAAATTTTTTTTTCATTATAAATATGGTCCAGTTTTGTCATCCAAAAATTTTAAAATTTAAATACACACGTGATCACTATTAGAAAATGCAGCACATCGTCCTTGACACTCAAGACTCGATAAAAAAAAAATAATAAATAAATAAATAATTTTCTCTAAGCCAAAGTAACAATTCTGTCCTCTACCTTCAACAAAAAAAAAAAAAAAAAAAAAACCTGCTTGTTGACAGCTATTTAAATGGAAATTAAACCATCGGGAAATGAAGATTGGTATTGGGACATTCTAATTGTACCCATTGATGGTTAGTAGAGCTGTGGTTTGATTAATAGTAACGAAATTCCATGCCATAACCTGAACAAAGATGTATTTATATTATTATAAAAATATGGAGCTTGTGGTACAAGGTTTTCCCTAATACCAACCTTTGTCTTTGCTGATAACTTGCTTGCGGAATCTTAAAGACAGTATTATTTCTGCAATGTACTGTAACCCACTGCTGCAACTGTTTCCAGTATTCTATCTTGAGTCTGAGGTTAGTAACTTATTCGTTGAATGGTCACAAGCCCTGTGCATAAAGACCTGCGATATCAAAAAAAATTATGAATACATGTTATGAGAATTTATATATTTGAGTCCCTGACAAATAAAGATGTTTATCTCGGTGAACCGGATCCAATTCAAGCTCATTAAACAACCCTGAAAAAAATTGCTCAAGAAGAATCAAACACTCTGATCTCTGTAAAATTGATAGAGTGATGCTGTCTGATACTTCGAACGCAAAGAATATTACAACCAACTAATATTAGAACACATCAAATAGTCGTATCCTCCAATTATTAGTACCGATTAATTAAGATTGCATTAGAAAACGCAAGAAATTTAAGCCATCCACTTCTAGTTAGTAACAGAAATTAATGATACAAATCAGGACCAAATTCATCATTTAAGAACGCAAACTTCACAACTGAAAACAGATCCCGAGTTACAGAAAAACAAAATGCGTATACAATAAAATCGAATGTAAATTGGGTAGTACTTTATAATTACTCTAAAAAAATTAATAAAAGCTTAGTTAAGCTTCATAAGTCAAAAGACTCTTAGCTGATTAGAAACCAGAGACTCAGTTCAACTTCTGTATACGTTTTTAATTAAAAAACACAAAGTAGTACAATACAAAGGCAACTCTCGGTGAAGTTTCAACAAGCAATCTACTTTCCATGATATAATTCTATATTTGTTTAAAATAAAAATGCTGGACTTTTCCTTGCAGTTTTGGTATTTGTTAAAAAAAAAACTAACATTTGTTATTGAATAAATCGCAACAATTTTTCATTGTGACTTAAATACAAAGAGAAATTGGTAATACTTTGATTTATTTCCGTTATTTTTTAAGCCTTTTCTGATTTTGTACCTTTCGAAATGTATTCTTATTTTAAAAATTTCTTTTCCCATTTCATTGGTTCCTTTCCATAAAGGAGAAAAAAAAAAAATAATTCTTCGTTTTCTTTCTCCTCCTGTGTAATATCAGATAAGACTTGTGGGTTGGCTGTGAGTAATCGTTCTGTTTTTCGTGGAACTTCGTTTCTCCTGAGTTAACCTATGGGCAGTTTCATTTAATCTAAACCTCGGGCGCCTGCCAGTGGCAGTTTCTGCAGGAGGCTGTATTCAGGTTTCAGGAAGGTGAATTATGAGTCTGATATCTGCGATTGAGCCCTTTAATTTCCATCATTTACACGTATCCGTGAGGGAAAGCTGCACAATCAGGAGCAGCAGCAAATTCGTTTCGCAGATGAAGAGATGCGAGTTTGGTGAACGGCTCGAGGCTATTATATGCAGCGGAGGGTTTAGTTTAGACAGCTTACCGCGTCCTAGGCACATTCGAGGATTTATTAGAGTCCATAAGCATTGCTAGAAGACGTACACATAGTACTCTGGACACAGCTGGCTAAGTGTTGCCTAGGAAATCCCTTGTCACCCGTCATGTACCGTGAGCTACTCTCTCTCTTTCGTTTTGCTGCCAGGACATTGAGAAACGGCATTCGCCCAAGCTGTAATAAAGGAATATCAAAAGGAGTAAAGGAAAGACGGCGAGCGCCTACCCACTTTCAAGAAGTGAAAGTTGTTTCAAGAAAAGCACAGGGGAGCGAGCAGAGAAAAGGATAGCAAGCCAACTGGTTGGGTTTGAAGAAATATGACCGTCTATAAGTAATCTTAAATAGCAAAGCTTTCGAATGGCAGCCACCAAAATCTATATTTCTACGAAGTCCAGCCAATTGCATGGCTGGACTTTGAGTATCTTTCGAAAACACTAATTAGTACACAGCCTATCATATAAAAAGATGCCTAAATAAACGAGATCTATCAAACCTAAGAATAGAAACTTAAACTTCATTATTCATATTAATGTATTTCATAAAATGTTTCATACGTTAAAATTGTGTTATGACGATAGCAAATATATAAATTTGTATACGAGCAAGGTTTACAACGGTAAGCACCAAAATCTAAATTGAGTTTCAACAAATTGCATGACTGTACTGTGTGGCATATTTTGAAAACATTAATTCACAACAATTTAAATGCCCATCTTATAAAAAAAAAGGTGCTTAGATAAATATGCATTTAACAGCTAATAAAAGTAACGAAATGATTATTAAATATAAGAATATAAACTTAAATATCATTTGTCGTATTACTTTATAAATTATTGTGTAGTAAGAACTATGTTAAAGATATCAAATATGCAAATTTGCTTGTCCGAATTATACCTTTATTGTGCTAGAAACAAGCTGACAAATAAGAATTGCAAATATATTTTAAAATAATTTTCTATTACGTTCCTTGTCTTTTTTTGCAAAGTTAAAATTAATAACATATCTATGAACATGGAAACTCGTGGTACCAAGAAGTTCAATTTACTCTGAGTATTTATTATCACTACATTTCATAAAGACTGAAGTAGTTTTTAGGTATTTTATAATTTCGAAAATTCTCTGGTAAAAAAATCATGAAATTCGAGGGGGGGGGGACAATGATTACATTAAAATTGCAGACTAGACAAGGCAAATCATGTAAGGTGGCATAAAGCACTAGTCAGTCAGTTTTAATTTAATTTTTTTTTTAAAAATTAAACCCACTACAAAAGAGATTCTCTTCTGAGAATGTTAATCCATTAATAGAACTTTCGTGCCTTGGAAAATTTGTGGAATTCATGCTTGAAAATAAATGATTACCCAATTATTTTGATATAAGATAAGCATATTTCTGTTTTTGATTTGGCAGTTCAAAAATACTGAACCGCTGAACTGTGCATTGTAGTGTTCATGAAAGAATATAATAATAAATAAATTTTCTGTTTATACTCCGGGACGACCAAACGGTCAGAGGAGTTCACAAATAGACAGAATACAAGAAACAGCACCGTATTCAGTAGTCACGGGCTTGAACCCCGGTCACTCAAGGCACGTGTACTTATGCACCCGCGCGCCTGACCACTAGGCTACGGCGGCCTAACGTTAGTACTTTAGTTTTACTCTTGTAAAACTAAAGTACTGTACTAGCAATTATAATTTTGTATTATTATACTAACAGATTTGATTTATAGAGCAAAGTGTTTTTGAGAATTTAGCTTAAAATATTCTGTTAAAAGTATTTAATAATCAAATAACACCACTTTGAAAATAATTTAAAAGGCACATTGTTATCAGTTTTTGTGGTTTTAGGCTGAAAGAGCAAATTAGCTTATTTCTTTCTTTTAGTTTTTGGTTACACATTTCGAAAAAATATTTAGGAAAATCTCCTCCTCAATTTTATTTGGTTTTAGAAATGTTTCTTGACTAATGTGCTGCTACCACTAAAAATCGAAACTAGCTTACATCACTACTAAATGCACTGATCTATAATCAATAATTTGAATTAAAAAAATTTTTACTCTCGCTTATCAATGCAACTTTGTATTTAAATATTCCATTTTCTGTTTGTACTCCGGGCCAGATGTCTGTACAACTGAAACAGTTAAAAGAATTGGAAAAAATTCATTACTCAGATTTCTAGACCATTTTTCTTACAAATTTTTCTGATATGTCAGCTCTCCAGGAAAGGAATCAACGTTGACCATTTATGATATGTAACTTTTGCAAAGGTTGGTAGTCACATTAAATTTTCACAGTTTAAAAAAGTCCTTAAATAAGATCACAAGTTCAACAACGTTTGTAGTATTTCAGTTTTCAACATTTGCCGGCCAAAAAATGAGAATCCTTCATTCGGTATGCCTGATGGTATGGATTCCATCAGGCAACTCAACTGGATTCAGTTGTGTAGAATTAGGCGACCAGAGTAGATGGCAATCTTGGGAATGTTCCTCAAACGATGTACTACCACCATCCGCTTGACTTCATTTATTTATTCGGTATTTATTTGCTGACGTCAGTTTAAAAAAAAAAAAGATCTAAGTCTTTGGCCAATGAGTGTAGACACCACTTGATTTGCTCGCTATATTGTGGTGTGCTAACCAAATTGGTAAAAATCTAATATTTGGACCTTTTCATAACGAACTGGAGCAACATTTTATTATTCTTTTTACAAAAATGGCAAAAAATATTTATAAACACCGGAAAATCACGGTTAGGTCACTGAAATTTTGTAGATGTCAGGAAAAGTAACTTTGGCGTGTATTTTATGTTCGATTTACCTGTTTAGTGGGATGAAAAACACAAAAGAAAAAAAAAAAACGTAGTCCTCGCCAGAGACGACTAACTCAGTCAACGAAAACAGTCCAAAATGGAAAGAGCAGAAACGATATCCACTTCGCTATCAGCAAGGGAAAGAATCAACGTATTTGATTCTTTCCATTGATGCATAATTTTTTGATTGAGACACCGTAGCGTGGGATCTATCCTCTAAAGTGATACAAAGATTATAATCGAATAATAGAAGAGCATGTTTTAATCCACCTTTTTTCTTTTTTTAATTACTTGAAGTCCATTCCCGTCAAAATCGGAAATCTCTTCCGATTTATCGTTCTCACTTTCGTCATCTATCAAACGAAATAATGAGATGATAATGAGCCTCGCATTAAAACATCTTTACTGGGCGAGAATAGAAGCAGACAACTATTTCTTTACTGCTTAAGATTACACTGTCATGTACAAAGAGACAGTGAAGTTATATCTCGGGCGAAATACTAGCTGCAAAGCATCCAAACGCGTGCGATAACCTTTTGCGCCCTTTCGTGTACCTAATTACCCCCAACGTTCCCTGCTCGCCTGTGATATCACAGTAGGCAAAAACAGACGACTTCAACTTCTGACAAGACCGCCAGCCACTTCGGTTCCCACCCAGAAATTTAAGGCCTTCCTCCGCAAGGTAGGGAAGGAGGGTGGAAAGAGAGAAGCGAGCGAAAAAAGAAGGAAGGCGAACGTCTTAGTGACTGATTGGTCCCAGCTGTTACATTGTGTAGTACTCCAGCGCGTGTGGCTGTACCGTTGCGCGCGCTGGCCAAGTGATAAAACTTCTTCATGGCTCCCTCGATGAACAAACTGGGCTATGATAGCTGCACTACAGAACATGCTCATGAAACACGGACTTACCCATAATTCCTCCGGTGAACGAAAAATTAACATTATTGCCTTGGAGGCACGTACCTTCACTCTTTTTCTTTTCTTTCTTCTTCCCCTCCCCCTTCCCTTTTTTTTTCTTTGGTTTAAATTGGCCTTGGAAAGCATCGAAGAAGTATCGACACCATTTCGACTGGAATCGTGAAATTAATCGCAATCACTTCATTACCAGCAGTCCTTCTTCAAACATTTGGCTACGGAGTTAATTAAATGAAGCCCCGGCTTTAAATTCGTTTAAATTCTGTCTTCGTATTCCGTGCTTATCTTCATTGCATGGAGACGCCTTTACTGCAGTCCTGATCAAATTAAGGTACCCCCTTTCCTTGCCAGCGTATGCTGTTTTCCCAAGGAGAAATGAGTCGGAGTGCTGCTTTATGACTCACTGGACTCTGTTGACAGAGAACCATTATAACTTCGGTTACTCAGCTTTACACTGGGCTTGGTAAGAACTTTGAGCAAAACTATTTCTTCTTGGCGAGAGACTTCGCTTCTTCGTTTTTTCCCCCCTTCTCTTTTTTCTAGTGATATGGGTCTCTCTCGGGGTATGGAAATATATTTTTTTCCCAGCCTAGTGATATTATTACAGAAAGAAGAAGATAGGAGAGAACGAAGAGAGTATCCAAAGAGAAAGAGAGAGCCGAGTTCTAAAACAAACGCAGTCATAAAACCTACAGACGTGGCATCGTATTTTTCCCAGGCTCTAAGAGCAGCTGACTATGATTAAAATTTACCGACATTCCTGGAATTTCTAATGAAAATAGAAGACTTCTTTGTTTGTTTAATCTAAAAGCAAATGTAGATTTATATTTAGGGTAGAAAATGTTCATTTGTTTTGCAGCTTTTTATGGCATTTCTTATTTAAAGAAATAAGAGAAGTCCCAGGACCAATTTCAAATAGCCAGTGCAATTTTTTTTTTCTCCTCATCTTTTTAAGATGAGTTTTTCTTTTATTCAGTTTCTGTTTTATTTTATTCAGTTCATAAACTAGCCATTATACTCAGAAGAATCTAATTCTTTACTAGTTTTCCCAACACCAGATTTTATTTCAATGCCCTTTATATCAGATAAGTATCTGAAATAAAATTAGATAACTTTAAATACATGGCTTAGTTTAATGTAGTATAAATAATTATTATACAAGTTGATTATATGAATAACTTATCATTTAAGAAAAAATATTTTAAATTATTAACGGGAAGTTCAATCATTAAATCAATAACTGACACTGTAGCTCTGTGTTCCAAAGCCAGTTTGTTTGCAAAACCAAAAATATGCTTTAAAATCTCTGGTAAAAATCGCATGAGACCATCTAATAACAACTCTGATTGAAAAACACCCCAATACATTTATAGTCTCATCAAACAGAATTCAAACTCGAATCTAATCTACAGCTGCCCACATCAAAGTGGACTCCATCCTTCCCCCCACCACCGAAAACCGAATGCTTCAGTACAATTGTCGTAAACTTCCAGCTCTCTAACTACAAACTGTCTTTTAGTTTCTACGTATTCTAATTTCAGCATTGTCGAAGTTATGACTGTCCATTGAGTTTTTGCTTTTCAATTGAGAAACTAAAAGCAAAAAAATGCCACAAAGTCTTGAAACACGGCGACTTACTAATCGATATAAAACCTCAATCCTTGCTGTTGCTTCAAAATTTACTTAGCGCATGGCTTCGTGAAGCCCAATCAACGAGAGATTAATAAATACAGTTTTAATTCTTCAACTTTTAATTCTCTTACCTCGTTAGCACAACAATTCTAGGCATAGTACTCCCCCTTACAATACGTCTTCCTTCAGCAAAAACAACTGTTAGATCACATGACTTCCTTAAACATAATCTTAACCCAGAACTCATTAACATTACATAACTAAACAAAAAACAAACGCTACTGACCTCTATACATTTACTCTAAAAAGAGACTAAAACCTTAATAGCTTTATAAAGCTTCTAAACGTCTACATTAGCGTGTATAAATGTCTAACACAATTTGATTTAGAATTATTATAATTCACCGAATTTCAGCCAACTGTCAGAAGCAAAACTCTGAATAGCATTTGTAGTAAAAGGTATGCCTGAGAAACGACTGTGGGCGTACCAGAATAAAAAGAATACACTTCAAAACAGTTTAGTCAAGAAAAAAGCCTGTACACTATTTTTAAATATAGTCTACCTCTTACACAATTACTCCAGCTTCTGAGAACCTTTTTGAGTTCTAATAATGCATCTTTTTTAATAGCCAATATGTGCAAATCAGATGGTACAGGATCAGAACTGTACGATGCACATAGAACAGTCTCAAATTTCAACTATTGGATGTAGCTTTGGCTTGTAAATTCGGCTCTGTTGGCATGGCCACACAAGAGCGAGCATTGTCCTATTGTGGGATTCAATGAATCGTAAAAGTTCGCAAATAAGAGGTTGAAAGTGAGATAAGCACGAAAAAGCATCTCTATGGTCTTCAGCGATCCATTTCGCTATTGGCGATCGGTTAATTAGGTGGAGGGGGTTCAAGATGGTGCAAGAGTTGGCTGTTCATTGATTTCTCCGGTATTTTAATATTACTGGACAGCAAATAGGAATAGGTTGGTCACGACAGTTTTTTGTCAGGTCACCTCTATCTTAAATAACGTATACCATAACCAGCTGGACGTAAAGAAGGTGGAAATCAAAATGGAAGAAGTTCTTAAATCTAACAGTGACTTTAGCAAGGGATACGAATCCATTTGGGTACAAGACAAGGTTCTACTGTTCAACTTCACTAAATCAATTTTGAATTTATTAATAAATATTTATACCTTTAGAAAAATTGCCGCATTAAAGAGCTCCAGCTTTTGAGACAAATTAGGTCTGATATGTTTTAGTCGTATGTGAAAAGACTTCTAAATTTATCGTTTAAGATAACGTCAAAGAAATCAGGTAAGAATGGGTGCTCCACGGAAAAAAGCTAGTGATGATATAAGTTATCTTCATTCTTCGCAGGCTATTTGTGGGGGAAAGGTCACGAATGCGAGTGTTTAGAACTGTCTTGCATTCTAAAATAAAATTTAAACAAATCGGGAGACTGCCATACGGGATAAGAAGAGTCCACAGGATGAAGGGAATACAAAAAAAGTCACAGTATTCAGCAGACACGCGAGCTTGAACCATGGTCAGCTCAATATAGTCAACCTCTTGGTTGGCTATATGTTGACCAAAGACCTCAGATCTACTGTGTTGACTCTGGACTGAAAATCCATTTTAATACTGCACCCCTTGAAATGGGAAGGATATTGTGCCTTGCCAGAATGTATTTCACATGCCCCAGAAACATCTGTTATTCCGTATTACAAGACATGGGTGGGAAGGAAATACTGGAGGCTATTTATGGAGTCCGAATCTGGTTTTGATCATTTCAAGATCCAATAAGTGAAATGATGACATATTGATGCCTGTCGATGTCCATGACTAAAAAGGTTTTCTTCAGCTCAAAAAGACTGATCCGAGCTGAAACAGTTTCATCAGTGTTTACGACTCCTCAGAATTCACCATATTGGCAACACGACCTTTGCATTCCTTCCTGATCATCTCAAAGAATGTCTATTCAAAAGATTTTCTTGCAGTCTTGAGGATCTTGGGTGGAAAGATTTGGACAAGAGTTAATTTATTGTTAAAAATGCAATCCGTTACCACCAGAGATTAATTTTATGGAATAACTTTTGATTTTTCTGACAACTTTAGATTGCCTCAAACCAACTACAACAAAACGACTGAAGTCTTTCCATTATCCCAATTTATATACGCATGAATTAATCTAATTAAAGAGAAATTAATCATTTATATTTGTAAATGACGCGTTGTGTTATTAATTATCTGTGTTTTAAACGACTTTTGAGTGAACCAGAGCAATGAATAATCTTTTATCTCATAATTTAAGAAACAAATTTTACTTTCGCATTTTAGAATAAATAACAACTAAGAAAACTGATTAAAATTATTTATTTATATCCACGTGAATTATTCTAACTATAGGTGGCGCTCTAGTCGTGTCACTTGAAGTCGTTTTCATTAAGTTCATAATATAAAATTTATTCGTATTAACTGAGTCTATAAAATTATATATAAAAATATATTTTTTTTCCTGTAAAATATTCTAACGCAGAACAAAAGAATGGATGAAATTCAGTAGTGGATTGTGTAAAGTGAACAGTCATAAGAGAAACAATCAAATATAAAACAATTTTATAAACTTAAAAATATCCAAAATGATTATCTTTATTAACTTTATTATTATCATTAAATTTAATATTTGTTTAAAAATAAAATTTACAATAAATACTGTGTTTGATTTTCAAAAGCTATATAGATTTAAAATAAGTAGAGCGTTTTGTAGTTCTGTACACGGATAAATCTGCAAAAGTTTGTCTAGTGGTTTACTTTTTTTAACATTAAAGCTCATAGCTGAGTTCAAAGATTAATTTTTGTTTAATTATTTATTATTATTTCCCTAAGTATATAATATTATCAACATGACGTTCAATTTCCTAATCTCTAAATTGGTGAAACAAGCGAACCCTCACATTCTTAGTTCCATTAGAGAGGAATTCCAGCGTCAAACAATTAGGAAAAACTACTTGGCATGGGTCCATTTAGAACTCTTTAGCGTCTCTTCTTTTCTTCGATCTACGTGAATAATTCGTGCTCGGGGTGGTGTAACTGTCATTGGACGCACAAAAAAGAAAGCAAAAATCGTCTCCAATGAACGCCCCCATGAGAACGAGGGAAACTGGACTAGCAAGTTTCTTACGACCTCCAGTTGCACTGCTTCTTACCCCAGGCAGACATCTAGCTGCTTGTAATTCCCCTCAACGATTGCCACACAGCTACTTCTAAGGTGGTGTACTTTTTTGTGTGTCAACAGCTAAATTACTTGTCTCGCCGCCTTGTCTGGAAACTGCAGCAATCAAGAGATTCGTCTAATCTCGTTCTCAGTTGTTTAGCTAAGCAGGACACCAGGTAATCACAAAGTAACATTGAATCCTTCAACCATACACGCATTGTATATGACATAATTACAGTTTACAGCAAACAAAAAAAAAAAAAAAAATGCGAGGTCAGATGTAAATTATAGTAAAATTAATTTGCCTTAATTTTATAAGTTTACCATATCACCATCTATTTATCCCAATATCGAACATATAAAGAAAAATTTAAATAATGGAACTGCTCGATTTAATTTAGAGTTTAATCGATATTTATAAAATACCTGTTCTTAAAAAACTAAAAGAAACCGAGTGGTAAATCTCCTTCTTATCAATAGAGGGCGCCACGATCACCATATTGTGATTTGTGGGGAAACCTTTGAGACGAATCACCAAACTGAGGAGAATTCATAAGACTGATTGACCCCCTTAGCCTGCGGCTACCGGCTGCCTACTAGTCCTTGACGCAATTATGATTTATGATGTCACACAGATAGTTATTAATGAACATTAATGTCGCAGCAAATAAAACCATGTTTTTTTTGTCTTAATTACTGTATTGATTGCAAATTACGCCATTCAAAAAATGTTTTAGTACGCCAACGTGTTTGTTTAGGATCATTTAAAAGCTCCAACACGCACTTAAAAGAATGGTTATGTACTATGATTACGTATTATCTTGACTATCATGATACCAAGAATGTACCAATCACATTAATAATTGTAAAAATGGAACCCAAATACCAATTAATATTGGTGGTGTACAATTCGAAGATTTTCATACAAAACAAAAAAAGTGATTTATTTTGATTTTATAAAACATTTCATTGAATAAAAATATATTCCGAATGTTATTAGATTTATTTATTTTATTGTTTGTCGAAGTGAAGATGAATTTGTTTATTCCTTCTTTGGGGCACTTTTTTTCTCCTTAGTCATAGAAAGAGAAATTCCTAACATAGAAAGAGAAATGCCTACGTTATGCGCATGCTCGGAAGAAGAAAAAAAAGATTGTTTCATATCCGAGAACATTTTATATGTCTATATTTTCCTTCAACATTGCATCATTACTATCTTTAAAAAAAAAAAGAAAAGAAAAGAAAACTGGTTTTGAAAATAAAAAAGAAGCGTTAGCGAAGTGATATTGTTTCGTATTTGGGTCTGGAAAGAAAAAAATAATAATTAATAAACTATGAAAAGTTGTAGAACAATAAATACTTATATTTTGTAGAAAAATGCGTATAATCATGTCATTTAGATATTTTTTTTAAGAAATTCATTAATCATCTTGATGATTGCAACATGAAAGTTAATAACATTAGCATCTAATCTAAGACGCAATGAGCATTAGAGAATTGAGAATAAAGGTAGCAATGGGTTAAAAAGCTTTAGAGAAGTTAAGAAAAAATTATATTGGAGATTAGGAGCAGAGATATGGACATTGAAAATGGACTGTATTAAGAGATTGGAGAGTTCTGAGTATGGAGGAGGATGAAAATGATAAGATGGGTCGATAAAGTGAGAAATGGAGGAGGTTTTGAGAAGAGGTGTTTGGCTGAAATCGAAAGAGAAATTGGATTCGACAAGTATGCGGGGTGAAGAACTGATGGAGGGAAAAGTTGAGGGGTTTTTTTTTTTTTTTTGGTTTGGTAGTTGTGGGCGCATCGGCTTCTGTGGCCATATTGCACCTCCCAAGGTTTTTGCAGTACTTTGATCCAAGCCGCGACCTTTGGGTTGCCGGGCAGGTACTTTACCCACTCGGCTAGCCCGGTCGGCAAAAGTTGAGGGGAAAAAGGCTCAGGGGGAGATTGAAGGAAAATGATAGATGAATTGAGAGGGGGGGAATGGTGGATATGGAGAGTTGGGCTAGAGATGTGCAGATATGGAGGGGTAGACGAGTATATGGGTGGACCTGCCCTTGGCAGAACACCAATGATAATAATAATATATTAATTAAATTACAAAAAGTAAACATAAAAAAATTATAAAAAATGAAACAAAGGAGATTAAGTTTATTTCTTGAATTTATTTTCCAATTAATTAAAAGTAATATATGTTAAGTTCAGTTTTTAAAACGCCGGTTTCGTATTTTTATGTCACGTTTTAATGTAAATAAGAGGTGCTGCCATTCAGCGAATTAAACGATCAGCCTTTGTATAATTAGTATATTTTCCATTGGCCAGGCTTAAGAACAATAATTATTACACAATATGAAATTAATAATAAGTTTTATATGGCAATACAGTTATAAAGATTTTTTTTAAAGTAAAAATGCATATATTTGAATAATTTACTGAACTCAAACGGTAACTTGAACAAACTCTTATAATTGTGATTTTTCAACTGCCAGACATGTTAGAATTTGAAACTCTCAGCGTATTCTTGGACATACATTCTCCTACCATCTAACGGCAGTTCACTGAAACTAAAGTAGTTGTACGGTTGCGCTGCCATTCCTCGAATCATTCTATGTATACAAAAAATTGCGCGTAGATTGATTAGGCGCTTCTCTAAAGATTTAATTATTTTGGACTTACTTTCATAAGTGCCGAAAATGAATATGTGAAAAGATTCAGGAAAGTTATTAAAAAAATAAATAAATAAATAAATTATCTGTTCATACTCCAGGACGACCTGGAGTATAAACAGGTGGAATTCTAAGACTTTGACTTCAGCAAATTGACATTATCGGTACGTTAAAGCTAAAAAATAGTCAGTTAATAATTAAAATGAAGCAAAAATTTATAGAAACACAATAACAACAAAGCCTATTCTGTTTTATGTACTAAAATTCGCTGAAGAAAGACGAATCGCCAAGAAAACTTCGAAAGAATTTATTTTTCGCTATTCGCCATGTCATGTCCCATCTCCTTTAATGAAAAAGCAGAATTTAGAAATTAGAGGATGGGACGGTGGCATATAAAACTCTTTAATATCTTTTCACGTTGATCTCAACGACCCAGCCATCGTCGATGCCTTTGAAAACTTGCTGTCGTGAGCGAAATGCAAAAGGAAATTTCAAACTCTGCAGCCACTCTCCGGAAAGAGACGGTCGATGGCGTTCTCTGTGACACCGCGATCCAGAATGTAACAAATCATGGTCTTCTCCATTCCTCTTTGATGTCTGAGCCGCCTAGAACCGCTAACCAACAATGGCGACACTTCCTCCTGTGACCAAGACTGAACGCAGAGCGGGTCATGTCGAGCTACGTGTCACGAATAAGTCTTCGTATACGGCAGCTGAGGAGGAAAGCCAGTGTGATTTATTTTCCCGTCTTACTGGAAAACCGCTCTCCTCTCGCCAGTCGACGCTGACTTCAACAAAGTTATTCGTTGTCCAAACGACCTTGCACTGGGAAGCCATTTCCGAGATTGTGTCTGCAATAATCTATGACAGACGCCTGCAGAGACCTCTGGAGGGATTGTAGCTTCCACCATTGGGAAGAAAAGTAATTTCGCTTTATAATTACTTTCTGTCTCCTAAAGGAACCAAGTGACAACATTATGGGAACGTCTACGAATACGTTTAGTTTTCTGTCCTTCTTAGAGATTCTAGAAGCTAGTTATCTTTGCTTTTCCCATAATCACGGAAATCATTTCTATTCACTGAAGATCTGAGGAATCAAGAATGTTAATAAGGATTCATCATCTCTCTCTCTCCTTTGACAATTACTAATGCTTACATACTGACAGCTAAATTGTAAATAGCTGTCTTGCATTTATTTTTCAGCAATTATTTTAAAACTAGAAACACAAACACCCTAATGCTTATCATTGCAGTCTAACCAAAGTTCTCATTTGATGAATCTTCAGTCATTCACAATAGTTTAATAGGCAGACTTTAAAGTGATCTTTGATATTTATGAGTGTGTCTATAAAACTCATAAAATTTTATATGATCTTCTAAATTTTCTTATAATCTTTTGTAATAATATCATATATTATCTATATACGTGTATTTTATGCATTTTTCATGTATTTATTATGTATTCATTATTATTGATGGTAATCAATATGTATCGTATTAAAAATTAGGATTCATCTGTCAAATCCATTAGTTTTGTTATAATTTCACGTGAGGAATTCTGTAGTTTTTATTCGAGTCCACTACTTAATTTCGCTTTTAGCTGATTAAGTAATCATACTTAAAGTTAAAAAATATATATTAAAGATAACATTGAAAAGAAATTTTATATTTTAATGTAGAACTTCGAAAATTTAGTATAAAGTTTTCCTTTAAATTCTGGAATAGCAAGACGACTGTTAAATTCATTATTATGGCATCCACATACACAGCGCTCAGTTGAAAATATTTATTTTTTGTGAGATTGCGCAGATTTAAACACGCATTAATGAAATACGGATAAAACGTTATCACTTAGTTACCGAAGGCCTAAATTAAGATCACCATAATCGTAAGAGTAAATAAAGCTGTTTACCAAACAAATTAATAAAGAATCTTTAAAATAAATTCAAATTTGGAGAAAAGTTTTAACACTAACTGTCTCCGAATGTTATTCCTATAGTGGAGGAATAACATAACTTTATCCATTACAGCTGTCTACATCTCTTAGTCTGATTTACTTACATCAGACTTATTTGCCCACTGCATCCATTCAAAGTACTTTAAAGTCGAGAAGACATTAACATCCATCATGGCCAGCAAGTTTGGCGCCTGCGCTGTCACTATCGACTGCATTCTGTTAATCATTGCAACAAGAGTGTGACTGAGTGGTTTGAGAAGGTGCAACCACCCAAAAGGAAAGAATGATAATAATAAATAATCATAATAAATATTTGCGAATCATTCTCGAAGTTCAAGAGAACCTTAATAGTGGATGTAGCCCAACTGGGAACCGGAATTATGACACATTTAAGGGATAAATGAATATTTGTCAAACGCTTTGCAGCCGTATTGCAAGATCGGTTAGGGAGTTACTGCTAGATACCAAACAAATAGTAAAGGGGTTAGGGGGTGCATTTGTTTGGGGGCAAAAGAGAATAGCTCATCGTTATCTATCTATTCTTCGCCATCAGGCGCTGCCTAGAGACAGCCGTATTTCACGGCAGTTCCGTACCGACCACGAGTTATGAGAGGCTTTAGATCATGCCCGTAAATTCCCCGGCCCTCATGCGAACTAGTTCGGAAGGATATAAAGTGAAAACCCGTAGATCACTGACAGGCTCTGCACATTATCATTGTGTCTATTGCAGCTGCCTTGACGCTTGAGGCAGAATTATGGCTGGATCGTGCAGTCTTGGTGATCTCTGGCTTGCTCTAATATATCGTAATGGCGTCAATCGACTCTCCGATTAAATAGCAGCGACAATGAGAAAATATTTTCTTTCTTTAGGTGCTAGCCTAAAGAAAAGAGAAGTAAACACAAATGTGTGCAGTGGGGAGGGAGGGAGGAGTTAAAATCCCTTGGGTATAATAGATTCTGGTTTCCTGACTTCTCCTGTCTGTCATCTACCTTCTTTAACTATCCAGAACTTTTGAATCGCTTAACTATCGATCCTACATTTTTTTATAGTCATATATTTTCTTTTCGAAAACGCAATTTAAGATATAAACCACATAAAATTGATGCTGATTGATAACTAGAAGAAAAAGCTGTTTGATAATTTTTATTTTTAGCTTAAATCCGCCAGAAAAATACATTCACTGTGGCATTTACTTCTTTAAGAAACTATGCTGGAGTGTAAGACATCTACTGTTTGCGTGTTAGGGGTGGCACTAGCCGATTCCGAGTTCCTTTACTACTTATGCGTTGGATTTGTCCGCTAAAGCTATACGTGTGTTCTTGGCCGTGTTTAATACTTTAGTACATCCGGTGCCTGTGATAGGTAACGTACTGTAAATAAATAATGATCCAGACCTCAGTCTCTAATAAGAAGAGTTCCTTCTAAGAGTAAGGCGAGCTATATTTTTTATTTATTAACGGGAGCGTGATGTGTTACGGGACTATCAATGATACGTGTGATAGGATCGTGCTGTGTAATGAATAAATTACATTGTGTGTGGTATGCTGGGAGAAACTTTATTTGAGGTAAACAAATTAAAAAAAAATTAATAAATCAAGTAGAATTTCATTAAATTTTAACTAATTTTTTTCTACAATTGATGAAGCAAACCTAGTATTTGGCTGCAACAAATTTATTCCACAGTACGTTGGATCAATCTTAGATAGGCTTGGCTGGCTGAGGTACGATTTTTTAGCATTTCCCCTTCTCGCCTTAGAACACCTTTATTGCTTTAGTTTACAAACAACCTTTATATTAACAGTACAAAACTAATGTCATTTTACTCCTTCATGCCCTCATTCGCCTGCTGTTTATATGAAAGTTAACTTTTCTGTAATTAGGTGTGAAGAGAAATCATAACAAACGTTAACAGTATCATTCGAGGGTTTATTTTTATTTTATAGAAAAGTAAATATAATCATATGTATTTACGCATCCCACGAGGTAAGCCTACTTATGGCTTCAAATATCCAGTACTATTTCATACTTTGTGTTTACTAATCTGGCATTTTACTCCTCCATGCCCTACAGTACAAACTAATGTCATTTTACTCCTTCATGCCCCATTCGCCTCCTTATTTATATGAAAGTTAACTTTTCTGTAATTAGGTGTGAACAGAAATCATAAACGTTAACAGTATCATTTAAGGGTTTATTTTTATTTTTTATTTATAGAAAAGTAAATATATTTACGCATCCCACGTGGTAAGCCTACTTAGGGCTTCAAATATCCAGTACAATTTCATACTTTATGTTTACTAATCTCTCATTTTACTCCTCCATGCCCTACAGTACAAACTAATGTCATTTTACTCCTTCATACCCCATTCGCCTGCTTATTTATATGAAAGTTAACTTTTTGGCAAGTAGGTGTGAATAGAAATCATAACAAATGTTAACAGTACCCTTTGAGATTTTTTTTTTTTTTTTTTTTACAGAAAAATAAATATAATCATGTATTTTACAAGATTATTAAATAAAGATGTATATTTACACATTCTACGAGTTAAGCCTGTTTAGGGCTCCAAATGTCTAGTACTATTTCATACCTTATATTTACTAATCTGTCATTTTACTTCTTCATTGTACAAAACTAATCTACTCCTCTAACATTTTACTCCTTCATGCCCTACAGCACATTATTTTTTTTTATAGAAAAGTAAATATAATCGTGTATATTTATAAATATACATGATTATTAAATAAAGATTTATATTTGCGTATCCCACGAGGTAAGCCTACTTAAGGCTTCGAATATCTAGTACTATTTCATACTTTATGTGGTTCAGATGTTCCAACATCAGATCCTACCCACTGATTATAATAACCAGACATAAAATTACTGATTTTACTTGTAATTTTTTACATGGTTCATCCATTAACTTTAACAACAATATATTAACGATGTGACTATGGAAAAGGAGAGTTTAAACTTTCCATAAATGTATTTTCCCCCTACTTGTAATTCCCCCCTCAGCCTTCACGGGATAAGAGGACGTCATGAGTGGGAAGAGCCAATCGGATGAATGTATTGATAAGGAGCGGAGTGAGAGAGACGGTACTCCTTGCTCGCTGCTGGAAACAACAGCATTTTGTTAATCGTGTTAAGCCCAGCTTAGTGTGTCTGTCAGGGTTCGCTGCATCGAAAACTGCAATCCAATTCTGCAATACTCGACTGAAGTAATTAAGGGAAGACAGTTAATGGGATTAACACGATTTCCTAAAAGTAACATACGGGTTCTAGAGAAGTGTGTGATTGAACGTTCCTCGTAGTGCGAAAGGCTGCATTTTTGTACGAATACTCTTATGACCCAACGCACTCCTTAATTATTTTTAAAGAGATCTATCAACAACACCAAATGACGCCTCGTTGTAAAATGAACATATTCTTGCAGTTTAAAGAAATACATCGATAATAAATTACTAAGATAAAAAAATTAGACATGTTATTCATAATTACCGGGTATTAGAACACGCAATTGTAAATAACAATGCAAAATTCTCTTCTGAGGTGTTTATTAGACAATGTGTGTACACATATTCATAATTTTAATAAGTTTCATCGGTAAAAATTAAAATTAGAGCTAAGAATGCAGGAAGAGGAAAATTCTGCGGAATGCAGGATGGGAAAATTGTTCCACCTGAGCGACCATCTTTAGATACCGTACATGAGCGCCACCTGGCGCAAGAAATGGAAACCGAAAATATGAAAACAGATTTATGGTGTCTTGATTTTGTGCATGATAGATAGATAGATAGAACTTTATTCTTTAAATATCTCTGACTAATTACAAGATTTTATCAAACAACATATATAATTTATGAGTGTAAGCTTGTAAAAAAAAAAAAGAATTTATATTAGCTAAAGTAAGGTGTCTGAGCTCTTTTATGGATTTTAAATTTTAAATATGCGACAGTTCTATTGTATTTTTTCATGGGGGAGAGATAAAGGGGGAAATTTTACATACACTTGGAAAATGCGAAGAGGAAGAAAGAGAGGAAATTTCCAGAAAATGATCTGTGGCCGAGTTAGTTGGTTTCACTGTTTACACCCCCAGAAACTGGAGTTTATCTTGCAAAACAGTAAAATAGTATATAGAATACATGCAATATAAAGATAGAAAAGAGTGACGCCTCAAAGACTTAGTTTCTTTGAAGCAATAAAAAAAATTATTAAATTTCTAATACTTATCAATTTGACTTTGCTATCACCTTGATCGTACAAATTGTCACAGTTTTCTGGGCACTTTAGTAATTATTTTATATACTTATACATTTAAACAAAACTATGATAATTTCTGCAAGTTATATCAATTTATTTTTATTTAGACTTACATTTAATATCTATAATCTATAAAATATTTATATAAATTTATTAAAATTATCTATAAAATATTTATTAAAACATTTTTACGAATGTCATAAAATGAATAAACGAGTAAGATATATTATCTTTCCATGTATTTTATAAATTTGTTGGAAAGGAGTCTTTATTTTATCTAAATTTAGGAATATTGTACCTGAATTAAGCTTATATAAATACAACAGTTACTGCAAAATGTTCTCTGTTATTGATAAATTTCTGTTTCAAACGTTTGTATTTTCTGTCGTTTTAAAACTGAGTCCATTTAATAAAGCCCACTGTATTTCTAATTGTGTTTCATTCACTTTCACATGAATATTAAGTAAAGAATAATCTTATTACATAAAAAATTTGGGTGAAAAGACCCGAGTTCGAATCCAATGACGCGAGGAATTTTTACAGGCCTCTATCACAACGTGGTTCAGTTAGCCGGTCTCAGGAGAGGACAGCATGTTTTTTTGTCCAGCAAACCGACCACAGAACACACGCAATTTACAAACATGTTATATATATGGTACAGTGCGGCCTAAGTTGCTGATGCGCCTAAAATCCTACAACGATCAACCAAAATAAAAATTTGCATTCTTTAATTATTCTTGAGTAAGATTAAATATAAAAAGATCAAAAACATTACAATTTTCTTATTAGAAGAGTAACTTTTCCAATAATTTGTTACCAATGGTTGATTAATGATAACTTTAACTCCTATATATGTTTAAACGAATACAGCTCATGGACGAAATCATTTTATTAAAATAAAAATGTAAGAGATAGCTAATCAGAACATTGTAAATGAATTTACTGAATGTGAGATATATAAGGGTAAACGATTTTTCATCGTATATCGCGTTCTAAACATGATTCATGAATTACTAATTTCAGTTACAATACCTGGATCGGCAAAATAATCTTTCCAATCCTCTTGAAACGTTATCTGAGAACAGTAAAACCTTCAACGTATGATTTGTGCAGAAAACGCTAAACTAAATGGGAAGTTTCTTCTGGATGATGGTAGAATCTAAAGATTTGTAATCTCAATGACATGAAGTTGCTCTCCATCAGGGGACAGGAGTCACTTTTAAACAGAGAGATAATCTTCCCTTACTCAGCTCGATTTTAAAGGGATACAAAGCACTTCTAGATAAAATTTCATAGTCTAGTGGCACAGAAAAACGGTATTGCTGATTCTTTTCAGTAGAGGCTGGTCAATAGTATGGAAAGAGGCCAATCACAGTCAGAAGTAGCAAGGGTTCCTAATGTCCATCGAAACATGATATCCCACTTGTGGAGACATCCAGGACACACACACGAGAGGTATTTCGAAATACTGTACAAGGTCAATGAAGGATCTCAACGCCAATAAATTACCCATATCCGACTCTAACTGCCAAACGACATAGGAAGATAACAGCACAAAGTTCCCTTCATAGTTTGCAACTGCTCCACAAGGGATATAACTTCTATCCAGTTGATAGGCTTGTGATATCAACTGATATGTTGACTTCACGAACCTTGCCCAGCTCCACCCATAGGAGCAATTCAGGAACTGGTAGTGAAAATATAAGAAGTAGTGGCTATTTGTGCAGAATACATCTCGTCAAACTTCAAACTGCAATGGAACAGCGGCCATAGAAGAGTCTTCAGGCACTCTAGCACTGGCTGAGAAGTTAGAACAAAGCATTTGGGATAATTAAATTCGGAAATTCAACTATTGAATGAGAGCGATATTCTTTTGAAATATCCTGTAGCAATAACAACTTGGCTTCTCCAAACTTTTCCATGGATTCTGCAGGCTTCTAGGTTTGTGTTAAGTGTAAAAGTAACTGAGGCTATGAGACATCAGTATATTGTTTCAATAACTGCGTGTTCTTCGATCTGTTTTACTGTTTTCCGAAAGAAAAACACGAATTGCACGGAGGTAAAACCATTATGCCCTCACCTCAGACCGATTAACTGGGACACGTTGTGAAAAAAAAATTCGGATCTTTTCCGCCCTGTGTGGGAGGACTTCGATAATAATCACTGAACTTCCACAGTAACAAATGCAAAGATATTACCATGGATCCACAAGGATGTATACTCGGCAAGTGACGTTGGCCTCCATGAAGGGCATCACTTATCCGAAACAGATCTCTCGCTTATGCAATGCTTTATGTAAAATACACATACTATGAGGGAATGTGACTTATTTATTTCTCTAAATTTCTGACAATTTTATTAATATTTCAAATCTTTTGTTTACTGCAGAAATAAATATTTTAGCAGAATTCTTTTATTAATTTGCGACGTGGGGTTAAGGTGACCCACTCACTTCTAATTAAATGACTCAGTTTCTCAGAAAAGGATTTCTCGGTTGACAAAAAACCTCAAGTTACATCTGGCCTTGATGGACGAGGGACGCTAATTTCATGGTTGCATAGAGCGCAGTTGCCAGCAGCTAGTCTAGGGCAGTCCTGTTAGAAACCAACTGCTCAGCAATCTCTTGTTGAAAATAGTAGTCTGACCTCTGGTTGATGTTCAAATTTGATGTGTCCAGCAGCCTTCCATCAATCTACGATGGAATATCAAATCTAATGTCGAATTGGATAAACAGTTAAAAGATTATAACTACCTTCCAACCAGTTTAGAGGCCTCAGATGAAAAGGTTCCTAGCCGTGCTAATAAAGATCGTGTAACTTGTATCTTTATCCAGTTTAATTAGGACGAGTTCAAAACCATTTTGAATCCTCGTTCGTTGAACTGGATAACTTAACAGTTTATAAGAATCTTTCAAATGATGTACATTAAGAAATACCATCCTCATTTTCAGACTCTGTACGGTGGGGATATTCGCTGTGTAGTCACAACTCAAAGGGACAAACCACATCAAGATATACGCATGCTTTTATCCATAAAAATCGAGTCTATCAAAGATACAAATAAACTGAAGTCAGAAAGTTAAAGAACAAACAAAAAAAAAAAAAAAAAAAAAAATTAAAATACACTGATGGCGTTTTTAAAAATATTCAGGAAGCAAATGTCATTCTTCAATGATTTAATAATATTGATTTTTTTACAAAACCAACAAGATGGGTCACCTGTTTAGAGTTTATATTACATGGAGAATAATAAGTTCAGATTGCACAGATCAAAACTCTGGAGAGTTGGCTAATTATCCTTTTTTTGATTTTGAATATTACACGCAAATGAACATGATATTCAGCTTTTTATATTACAAGGCTCGCGACCACTGTAGAAACCCTTCTAAGAGTGTTGAAAATGTGCAACGCCAGATGGCGCTAGTATATAAATGAAAGGCAGACCACTAGAAAGTGTTCTCTATACAATTGTTAGTGCTATACTGCAAAAAGATAGTATTTGTTAAAAAGCATATTTGCGCATTTTATTATCCGAATAAAATTTTTAAAATAAAGAAAAACATGTTTTTCTTTTTTCCAGTTTGTGTAGAACCCTTACGTGACACAAAAAGGTAAATAAATTTGGAAATCAGCGTAGCAAGGTAATATATGATAAGTAAAACACTCTACAATTTCCACTTTTCATGCCTGGGTTATTAAGAAACCATACGAGCATGGTGCATAGAATAGAGGTATCGTGACAAAAACACCACCCCTTCCTCCTTCAAGTGTGTTTATGTTCAGCATCAGGAAGTAGTTGTGGGTTTTTTTATACGACAGTTCCTGCTCACTTCCAAAAACAAAATTATTATCCACACGCAATTTTAAAACAGAAGAAAACAAGCAGCGAGTAGAGACGAGTTAAATGTCAAATCATGAGGTCTTAATCTAATCACAACCTCAGTTACCAGCAGTCAAAAAAATCAAAGGAGTTATCTGGAGAGAAAAGTGTGGACAATGGTGTAATAAAAATGCAAGTAAAGAACAATCATTTTTAAAAAAAAAGGAAATTCAGTCAAATAAAAAACCCATTTCCTCCATTTGGAATCATCTAAGTACTCACCTGATCTAGAAATAATAAAAATTTCAACTTTATAAAATAACAGTCTGCCTGGAATCATGCATTAAACAAATAAATCGACAAATATGCTCTGTTGCATAGCAACGCAAAGCCCCTACAAATGTAGATTGATGCTTTCCACCATTACGAATCTATAATGCAGAGAAGTGCTTTTCCATGAGCGAAATACATCCATAGTCAATCCTACAATGTCCACTTAATTGACTGACAATTATGGCTAAATTTTAAGCATTAAATGCTGTGTACAGCTTTTATTCTCTTTCAATGGGAATACTCTATTATTTTGTACTTTTTTGGTATTACACAAAACGTGTGCTTAAGAGGGCACTATGAACGATAACAAAATACCTCAAATATCTGTTTAATACACAGAATTAAAAATACATTCATTCGTTGGAATTGCATTTTATTGTATACTCACTGCTTGAAATACCACGTGAAATTAGTTTAATAAAACTAAGTAGGAGAACAAATAGCTTGTTACTTAGTGCATCGATTCATATTATGTGTATAAGACAGAGCGCCACGAGTTTCCTTGATATTGCACTACACTAAATAAAAAGGACTTGTTTAGTGGAGAAGTATATTGATTTTAATTTAAAGTGTGCCGCTTCAAATAAATAGCAATTATACACGAAATAAATAGCTTTATTTATATTTTAAAAAATAATTTAAATAAATAGCACTACTCTCTGAATAAGTGCTTTTTTTTCGGAGTAGTGCAATACCAAGGCAACTTGTTGCAAAAATAGCATTTAACAGAACTAATCAATGATGTTACAAAGTCTGCATTTTCCAGGTTTGCCAACTATCAGTAAATTTATATACAATACGTAAAGCAGGCAAAAAATATATTTAGAAATTTTAAAAGTACCAAGAAATTTCAGGGGTTTAAAGAAAAGTAAAGTAATCTTATAGAGTCTCCTTCTGACTCATTTTTGAATTTTTATTTTAATGAATACAAATCAAACATCAAACAATGACATGTTGAGGTACGCAGTACTGATATTTGAGCCCTCCCCTCCCGAAAATGGATGACGTCTTCTAACCAGTTAGACGAGAGAAGGGCAGCGATTCTAGAGAAACCAAATACCCCCCCCCCGAAGAATCTAGACTGAAGCCCCTTCATAATAGTACAGTACTATACAACGATTTAATATTAGTAGTAGTATTAATATACGGTCAAATGATTCCAGGAAGTGGACGTTTTCTGCATGGGTGAAATGAATAAATAAATTTATTATTTCTCCCTGATGGAGTACTTCCACCCAGTACAGGTACTGGTACCAAGTGCACAGGGTGGATGTTATGTCTGGCAGTTATTACTATTGGTTGAGGAACTTTCCTACTATTATTAATATTAATCCAAATAAAATCGAATATTCATAATATTCCCATTCCCACGAGGAATAATCCAATTCCACTTTGAATTTAACAGACTTGATCGAACTCTACTTTTATAAAAGGGACTAGGAACCCATCGAAAATAATCAGACAACTTCCACACACAGTAAGTTAAAAAAAAAAAAAACACCTACAATAATTCACCTCAAGTGATTTATCATTCGTAATAATGTTTATTATATTCCCTGTAACCTCTTATAAAATAGAAATAAATAAATAAATAAATATTTCAATCTGTATATTTATTTCTATTAAGTTATGAGCACTACGAAATATCAGTGTCTTTTGTTTTATATTATTATTGTTTTCACAATAATTATATTGTAAAATTATTTTATCAGTACGTAATTAGGATAGTTGGATAAATTTATTGAGACATCCTCTGACTCAGACAGCTGTGTAATAAATAAAAATCACACCCCTCTATTCTGTCTATCATACAATCGCGATATCTTTAAAATCAATGAAAGGAAACACAAGTACGTGATTATTTAATCAAATAGCGAGGAAAGAACAAACAATAAAACATTATTAGTGCTTTTATCACAAAAAAAGCAAGATAAGAGGAACTTGTTATGTGCATATATTATTTATTATAAAAACGAATTAATTCGAATGGTTTTTAAGTTAGAATCGCTTCCTCACTGCATCTCAACCAAAGATCGTGAAACACTGGATTAAGAACAGGTACTGCCCTCTAGCAGCAAAAATATGCTTCATGCAAACAGATTTTATTACAGATAAACGTACGTGCATTGGGTTCACAGAAAATTGCGAATTGCCCAAATGTTACTCATTAAATTTTTCTAATTTTCTGTAATTGTATTAAATAATTACTGCTTAATTAAAACTAACCGCAAGGTAGATTCTAAGCAATGCAGCTTGCCTTTGTTTTGAACAATAATGGAAAAATTCTCAATAAAGCGCAGGTTATTTCTGTTCAGTCTTTTTGGGCCAGTTTCCCCCCCCCCCCCTCCTTTAAGAGGAAGAATTTCTCAGTGGACCACTGTGGCCAGTTATTTTCTTTTGCCGAATTCCAAGTGGAAATTTCTAAATTGTGACCTTCATGTCTCAATATGTTTGTTGGATTTAAAAAAAAAAAAAAGAGTTTGGATATAAATCTACGTTCTTTCCTTTAAAGAAGCATCTTTGTTGGCTTCTTGAATAAATTCTTTTCCCCTCTTAACAAATTTCTTTTTTTTTATTTAATTCCATTTGACATAAATTTCTAGATACGAACAAGCCTCACATCTCATATTCTACATAGATGTAACTGATAATTGTTCCTTATATCTGCTTAGAAAAAAAAAGGTGTCTAAATATTTTCCTTTAATAATTATTAGAATAAAAAATAAAATATAGAAAAATTTAAATTAAAATTTAATTTTTAAAAACTTTATATAAATATTATTATAATAACTTAGTTTTATTAGTTTTAGTTCTATTTTTGATCACTATCATATATGAACACTATGCAAATGGAGATGTGCAAATGTATCCCTAATTCACAAAGGGGGATCAAAGGGTGGCACAAGTAATTACAGACCAGTTAGTTTAACTGCTGTTCGGGGTAAAACAATGGAGTCCTGGTTAACGAAGCACTGCAGAATCATCTAGACAAGACTTCAGTAATAATTCAGAATTCAGACACAGCATGAATGGGTTTGTCAAGGGGAAGTCTTGTCTGACAAATCTGATTGGATACTATGATGTGGTCACAAAGGAACTGGATGCAAAAATAATTTTGGTATCATATACTTGGATTTTTGAAAGATTTTGATACTGTTGCACGTGGAAGACTGCTGTACAAATTGGAGCAGAATGGCATTAAGGGCAAGTTGCTACAATGGATAAAAGGGTGGTTAAGTGGGAGAAGACAGAGTGGTAATCAATGAACACTGCTCTTCATGGACTAATGTGGAGTTCCCCAGGGTTCTGTGTTGGGCCCATTTTTTTTTTTTTTTTTTTTTTTTTATGTTTATCAATGATATTGATGAAGGTATATCAGATTTAATGTCCAAGTTTGCAGGTGATAGAAAGGTTGGCAGGGTTGTTAATGACAGTAATGGCAGTGTGCTACTGCAACAGGATCTAGAAAAGTTGGGCAGATGAGCTGAGAAGTGAAAACTGAAGTTTAACATTGACAAATGCAAAGTACTGCATATGGGCAGAATCAACTCCAGAGAAACGTACCAACTGTGTGGTACTACACTTAGGGAGGTTGAAAATGAAAAAGACCTGGGACTAATTGTGCAGTCAAATATGAAGTTCGCTGAGCAGTGCAGACAGGCTGCCAGGGCAGGTCATGGAGTCTTGTCAATGATCAGTAATTTTGCTAGTAGGGAAAAGGAGGTGATTATCCCTTTGAATAAGGCTATGGTCAGGCCACGCCTTGAGTACTGCGTACAGGTCTAGAGGCCTTATTTTAGGAAGGGTGTAGAGTTGCTTGAGCGTATACAGAAAAGGGCAACAAGATTGGTGAGGGGAACAGAAGGGTGCTCTTACAAAGGCTCAAGTCCTGCAAATTGCAGCGGCTGGAGACTAGGCACCTGCGAGGTGATCTGATTGAGGTGTATAAGGCCTTGAATGGGTTGAGCACGCTGAATTCTGATGGGATTCTTCCACTTGCTCAGATTATGAACCTAAAGGGGCATAAATGCAAATTGAGGAAAGGCAGCTGTAGAATAGATGTGCGGCAATTTGCCTTTAGCCAGCAGGTTGTTGATTTGCTGGAACAAACTTCCATCTGTCGTTGTGGAAGTTAATAGCTTAAATAAATTGAAGGAACTGGACAAGCGTTTAGAGGGAATGGATGTGTGAAATGTTTTTTTTTTTCTTTTGGTTGATGCTATATAAATTTGCTTCTTTGCATCACATGCCTCTACTACTATCATATATGTACTTGCAAATAAACGAGCCCAGGAACCACGAAATTAAATGGATTTAGATTGCAGCCAACTTATTTAAAGTTCTCGGATGCGACACTCAGTTCCTTTTCAGGAAACTGGCTCCTCCCTTCATTTCCATCCACAAATATTCAATTCGTGTATTGATTTGAATAGCTGCACTTTTCTCAACGTGCCTTCATTTAGTAAAATATGCATCATAATCTCCCCTACCTTATTAGTCCGCGTAATTTATGCACTCCTATACTGACATCCTTTGTCAGTAAGCAAAGTAATTGCCTTCATATTTTTCGCTTATTGAAAGAGCCACTGTCAACGCTGCGAAACTCGCCAGCCAAGAAACAAAAAGCCATTTTAAGAAAATTTATTTCGTATTATTAACGAATGAACAGTGATGCGCATGCGCGATTGAAAAGGTGATGAATATCTTCTCTTTTCAATTAATTATTGTCAAATTAACGCAGATTTACAAATAAAACGATTTCGAAATGCACTCATTCATTAATTTTAGTGAAATTTTCGTATTTTGCTATTTTATTTTGTTATTCGAGAACTGCTTGCCGAAATTTTAGATTCTCAACAAATTTCCATATAATTGGAAAGAAGAGTGTGCAAAGATGCGAGAGAAAACGTGCTGATAATTCAAATCCTATTGTTATATATTCCAAACATCTGGCTCTTGCGTGACAAGATGTGGGAAACACAGCTTAGCCATGTACCTGTTTATAGTACACTGAGTGAGAAAGTTGACAATGTTTATTGCTCTCGCGTACACACACACACACACACACACACACACACAGCATGCTATGCTTTCAGTAATTTAATAGTGGAGGAAATATTCCAGTCTATTGTACGTGCAATCTTTCTCGTCGATTGTAGATCAGAGTTAGAACATCAATGTGTCAGTCTGACACAGACCAGATTAGCCAACATTTGTTTTATGACTTGATGACCGACTGTACCCTCTACTTCGGATACAAGCGATCGTCACCGCTTCCGTCAAGTAACAGGCGGAAACAACAATTTAAGGGGGAATTATATACGGTAACAGTCGTAGCTCAGGTGTAACAAATGAGGATGCGGGGGATAACGAGGTTCTTATAAGACTTATGCTTAGTTTCGGATGTAATATTCTTAACAGGTATCACTCATTTGTGTAATTAGTCACTTATACGATTACGAATCGATTTTTAATTTAAAAATGATCACTGGGTAAGAGTAGAATTAATAAAAGCAAGCTTCCATCCTTTAAATTTCTTGTTTTAAGCATTTGAAAATGAGAATTTTTATATTCATGTTTTCTATTAGCTTTTCAAGAGTTGGATATTAATTTCAAGGATTTTATTTATTGCAGAGTTTATCTTATGTAGAACCATGCTCGGTTAAAGAATATTGCTCATTGAATTCCTCACATGAAAGGTAAGGAAAATCTTTGTTTATTAAAGTAGATTGTTTCTTCAGCTGATGGGATTTGAAAATAATAGTATTTTTCTTAATATCACTATTAAAATAAACGTGATAATTAAATTACAAACATAATCCAATATTAGAGTAATATCTTAACAAATATTAATTTTTAGGTAAAAGTCATGTCTATTAAACTCGTCCAAAGAGTCACGCGTCAAATGAATATATTTTTTAAGGTCTGTGCGATAAGCAAATGATGATGATTATGCTGGAGACATCACACGATGTTCGTCCACCTTACAGTACTAATAAGAACTGGTGCTGAATTTAAAAGGAGCCGTAGAGTCACCAAAGTTGAACGCTGGTCCTGACTTGATTTTGAATAATTGTTGGATTGGGTTGAACCTCAAAGACACTAAACATATCTTGTGGACGAGTCTATCATGAAAAAAAATTGCAGAAAAATGAATACAGATCGGAAGAGGGCGACTTGGGCAAAGATAGCCCTTTCAAAATTTACTCAGAATTCAAACAAGTTTTTCAGCCAACTGGAGACCATGGCTGAAACTTGGATTCATTAGTTGGATCTAGACCAAACGGTAGTATGATATCACGAAGGATCTCCTTGCCACAAGAAGTTTTGAATGACGCCATCGGCTACCAAGGTGATGCATCTTCTTTAGGGTCAAAGGAGTGATATTCATCTTCCTTGCTTCTGAATTTTCCCGAACAATTAGAGGTCAAACGTCACAGGAAACTCTCTTCTTACTGCACGACAACGCTGCTACATAAAAGGCTTCAGTAATAACCATGGAGACAATGACTTATCAATTGTTATCACACCCAACTTATTTATCAGATATGGCTCCTTCGATTACCTATTTCCAGCCCAGAAAAAAAGGTTACAAGGACAACACTTGAGGATAAATGAAAATGTCATTCATGCGGTCGAGGACTGTTTAGAGGACCAAGACGGAAGGAATCTAGAAAAGATGAGGGAACGTTTCAATAAGAATGCAGTCTTTAGGGTGATTATGTTCTGCTTAATTACTCTTAATGCCTTAGAGGTTATTACAGTGTGTAGAAAAGGCTCGAGTCTAATCTCGTCTGTAAACGAGAAACTTTTATAGTTTATTTTCACACAGTGACCCAGATGGCGAGAGTTACACGGTTTTCCTGCCGAAAAGCTGAATTTTTCATTCCTCAAAAGTAGACAAACGTACGCGCAATTTACAGACATGATATACTAGTGTCTCATGGCCTTAGCTACCTTCGCACAACAAAACCTGAAGTACAAACTTAAAATTGATAATAAAATATTTTTTTTTTCTAAATTTGACATTACTGAAAGATATTTACCCACACCTGAGGTTAACTTTATACGAAGAAGGCAGATGTAGTTAAAATGAACGGCTTATGTAGATAAATTGAACTACTTTTTGAAATTTATACGCACATAAAATGATCAGATAAAATCATGACAGCGTACGACTTCATGTGTTACCTTCAGATTAACTAAAATGACGTGAATAATAATAATAATAAATTTAAGATATTAAATCCTTACATTATAGCCAGTTAAAAGCCGATATCATTATTTCAAAAATTTCTATACATGATTTCGTGCTTCTAATCATAATTGGACATTAATAATGCAAATTTTTTTGATTCTGAAGTATGTTAAAAGATTCAGGAATGTTTAATACAGTATAAAATAAAATAAGAAAAAAAGGCCGCATAAACATGTCATTTCAGAACGGTTTGCAGAGCATGGCTATTCGAATTAAAAAAAAAAAAAAAAACAGGCATGGAGGTTTAATTCTAAAAAATTAAAAAATAAATAACAGTAAGATGCATGCTAAGTAAGAATGAACATTTTACTAGGTCTGCTTTTTCTTACTTATATTTTTATTTTATTATATTTTACCATTCAAAACTCTATAGCTTTTCTTTTTTTTTTTATTTTTTTTATTTAAACAACCGTTCAGGATTGGCCACATGTTTACATGACGTTCCTTTTCTTATTCTGGACTCTGGACTACATCCCAGAATTTTTTGCACTACTTTGGAAATGTCCTGAATGTGATAATAAATAGTTAATAAATAGGGAATATTACTGACCAATCAAATCACTTTGAGGCCTACAAACAGGAAATACGTAATAACCTGAATTCACCAATAACATTCTTCATACGTTTTGGAAGCTATTTTGGAAGCCACTTTTGATTATTTATTCATAAACTAGTGAAATTAATTAATGGACAACGTGGAAGCAATTAAATTTACGCATAATGCTTACTTGTCATTTCCTTTTTTTCATAAATGAAGTTTTTTTGTGAGTATAATTGAGTACACCCAGCGTATTCTTTTACACGCAATATTCGTGATTTTTCTCACTCTAATCGTGCAATAAATGCTATTTTGTCAGTACCCTATCAGTATTAAACAGAAAATATCAATTTAAATTTCAAATTATGACCAAATATACATTCAAATGTACTTACAGTTTGCCTCACGTCTCCTAAACTTTATAAACACACCACTACAAACGTTTATTGAAATATATAACTCTTAGACTAAATAATATTTATCGAAAAGAAAACGAATCCTAAGACATTGGAACTTCCAACAAACAACAACTCAATAGAAATCTCTCAATACAACCTTCAATGTTGGAACCAGACGTTTAGAAGTGTTGCTGATTGGCTGCTGTTGGTAGGCATGATTGATTTAGTGCCCCATTCGTTTTGTTTACTCTTTTTATGACTTGGAATCTCCAAGTCTTCGTGTGGACAAAGAAAACAAAGGAATAAATACGTTCTTTTGACACCCACCCACCCATTGGCTACATCACATTCTCAGTAGCTAGCGGGATTTGATGAGAATTGTCAAGGGGTGGGTAGGCTTTTAGGTGCTTTGGTCTAATTGGTAGATATCAGTCCCACCTCTTTTTTTTGAAAGAGAAGCTCTATCCCCATTGTTTTAACATTGCACAGGCTTACGTATGGAGAATTTTGCTAACATAAATTTATCTAAAAGTTATTTATAAAAATAAAATTGACAGAACTTAACAATTAATATTTAAAAAAAAAAAGATTCTAGTGTTTATTACGTGCTCAGTTCTATTTATGTGGAAATATATTTGTAAAAGTAGAAAATTTGAAAATTATCTACACTACAGCACAAAAATTAAAGGTAATGTGAATCATCCCGCCCATATAAATTATGTAAACGTCACATTACGTCATAAACATGTAATCATTCGGATGCTAGCTTAACTAATAGATACACACTGGCATTTCTTTAATTTAAAATTCTACTAGCCTATGTCTTACCAAATAAATTCAAAATAATACCAAAGTTATCGATGTCTAATAGCATCATGCATGTTAAACTTATATCTAGTCTAGAATTCTGTATATTAATTTATACAGAATTCTAGACGACCCGTTACAAATGTTTCCGCGACTCTGAAATAGAAATAGTGCTCGGGCAATTCAGGACACGAGGCGTTCTGAAATCAGTTCTGTAAATTGCCTCTATTTTGTACTTGCAATAAACAGTGCTTTCACCACTTGTTCCTTGAACAGATTATTGTAGTGACATGGTAAAAATGGTCAGTGCACCAAAAACCCTTAAAACAGCCAATTAAGTCTAAGGCTAGTTTGTATGTACTCGAGATTAAAAAAGGCTGGGGGGAAGGATAGAAAGATACTTTTTTAATAAATTAGTAAATCCTTGGCAGAGAATATTCAAACCGTTTTCAAAAAAAAAAAAAAAACATATTCCAGAGCGTTTGCCCTTTCTAAACAAAAGTAGAACAGACCAAAACGATCAACAACAAGAAAAAAAAAAAAAAAAAAAAAAGGTATGGATATTGGTAACTTTACAATCTTTCTTCCATGGAAAGGAATGTAATCTTCTTCAGCTATCTCTGTTGAATTTATTTATTTTTTCTTTTTTTGTGTTATGTATTGATCTATTTCAAATTTATTGCTGGTAAAACCCCAAAACAGGAAATAACGTTTTATTATTTCATTTTTGTATTTCCAAAGTCACACCTTACATTTATTTTGATACATTAAAATATTAGTTCAATAGTTCAATAAAATAAATAGTTCAATGCAGTAACAATAAGCTTCGCTTCTTTGAACCGTGAACTCGAATTCATCTTTCGTTTAACGTAATATCCCCCATTTTGGTTTGGAAAGAAAGAAATGAAAGAAAGAAGGAAAGTTTGAAAATATATACGGTTTTTTGTTCCTCTAGTTGTTTAGTAAGAACTGCGTATTCGTTAAAATGGAAGGAAAAGGATAACGGAAGAAAAAAAAAGTATTGGTTTGTACTACAAAATTGTTAGGGCAGCCACACAAAGCGCCCAGTTCGCAAATTTTTGTAGAATCGCGGGGATTCGCATACGTAACCTCGAACAAGCGCTCTGCCACAAAAGAAAAAAAAAAAAAAAAAAAATTGGAAACACAAAAGTTGCAATTATTTGTACCTACAGGCATTCTCTGCTACGATATTGCCAAACTGCTACCTTTTAAAGTATAAATATACGTAAAATAAAAAGTTATTTTCTTAGAAAACGATAGTTTCGTGATCTTATTCTTTCAGTCTCGCCTTCCTGGGGGAAAAAAAGAAATTCAATTACGAAAGAAATAATTGTTGACGCACTTCCGTAACCCCTTATTACAATACCAAAACGGACCTCTTAGAAAACGACCTACCTCAGTCTGCATTTAATCGAAAAGACGCAGTGGGCAGTTTTCTTTAATGCGACTGAAGAATGCATAAAATGGAGATAAGTACCTAGCAAACCCACGACACATATGAGAAGAAATGTTTTTACTTTCGGTTGGTGCACAAAACGGTGGACTCCCCTTTAGCTGTAGGCAACATAAGGTTATATTGTGTTATCTAAATAGCGTCATACCCACAGCTTTTACCACTCCAAACGTGGCTGTTTTGTTAATAGCTTACAAGTAGCGTCCACAGAATTTATTAGAATGCTAACATAACCTGTTGCGAACGTCATATTTATTATTCCACACTTGCTACACTCCTTCAAGTGATTCTTCTTATAATGGTACTGAATTACTAAGGGACATTCGCTTTTAGTTGGAGTAATTTGAAAATCATATCAACAAATGTCCTTATTCAAAATGAATAAATAAATAAAATGAACAATATTATTACTATTGCTTTTACGTGTCGATAATTGGACATCACAGTTTGAAAAGCGCGATGTTATTACATAAACGAAGAATTTAAAACATTTAGTTTCGAATTCGTTATTTATGGTGTACAGAAAACAACTGATCATTAGAACAATCAATTTACATGTATAACATACATGTATTAGCAATTCGATGTATATTATAAATCGGTGAATTGCTAATATGGATTGACACTATTAGTTTAGTCGAATTAATAAGAATGGCACTAATGATACACAATAGATGGCTAGTTAGTGAATCATGATTGATTATAGAACTAAAATATAGTCAATCAAGGTCAAGGTTTCTACTGATGTCGCGTACTAGTGATAGTGGCTGTATATTTACATTACTTCCTTTTATAATAAACAGAACCATTATTTATTCTAAAAATGTAGTTTTTTTTAAATATACCATTAAATGTAAAAGTACTGAGTAAGAATAATCCTGTTTTGTTTAAAAATAAAATAAAGATGTGTTGCAAAAGCTACTTATACACCATTCAAGAACTAAAATAATCAGATTACAGCATGTTTACAAAAGAATAGTAAATTTGTTTTTCAAGAACTAAAATGTTTCTAAATCTTTCAAGAAATAGAAATGTGCTATTAAATTGTAATCGAGAACTAAAAGAACGGTTGTAGTATTTTTTTTTTTATCAAGAACTAAATTCAAGACTTGTGATCAAAAACTGAATTTATCAAGAAGACTTGTGATCAAAAGCTAAATTTATCAAAAAGACGTGATCGAAAGCTAAATTTATCAAGAAGACTCGTGATTGAAAGCTAAATTTATCAAGAAGACTTGTGATCAAAAACTAAATTTATCAAGAAGATTTGTAATTTATTCAAGGCTTGTAATCAAGAACTAAAATAATCAGATTATAGCTTGTTTACAAAAGAAATGCAATCTTTTCTATCAAGAACTAAAAGAACTAGAATATAGCTTGTTTACAAAAGAATTGTAATCTTTTCTATCAAGAACTAGAATATAGCTTGCTTACAAAAGAATTGTAATCTTTTCTATCAAGAACTAGAATATAGCTTGCTTACAAAAGAATTGTAATCTTTTCTATCAAGAACTAAAAGAACTAGAATATAGCTTGCTTACAAAAGAATTGTAATCTTTTCTATCAAGAACTAAAAGAACTAGACTATAGCTTGCTTACAAAAGAATTGTAATTTTTCTATCAAGAATTGTAATCAAGCACTAAAAGAATCAGATTATAGCTTGTTTACAAAAGAATTGTAATCTTCTCTTTTTCATGTCATCGTTTCTAATATGTTTACGCATTAAATGCATTTATCCATTTTGTATTTGCGCGTTTCAGTTGTGCTTATAGAATTGTAAGTTCTCTAAACGGCGATTCGCCATCCCGAAAATTAAGACAAAAATAGACAAATGCAGTGACTTTTGTTTGTCTCCATGGGGTCTGTTTATTGCGCAATTGATTCGCATAAAATTAGCAAAGCTGCTCTTCACAGTTTTATGACTACTCGGGGATTGTCTAGAACTGCCGCAACCTTTACTATTTACCGTCTGACCAAAACTTCGTATACGAACAACAGTTTTTGACTCTGTGAATAATGACAACAGTTTAATAGATTTCTGCAAGACTCCAAGGAACAAGCAGTAATTTCTTGTTTTACTCGGCTATAAATCGGAGCCGAATGTCATGTACAACATGTTAATGCCATGTACAGAAACAACTACAGCTTATTTGTGGCTAGAATGAATGGTGGTGTACCATTACAGCCACTGGGTCTTCTTTTTCCTGAAATCATCCGACGACACCGGCGCCTTCGTAATGGTCAAACTTACCCCCAGGAAGCTACGTGTCCGCCTCAGCAACCGTCGGTTGCTGGGGGTGACCAAGTTCTCTTCTCCACTGATGCCGAACTAATGGTCCAATAGTAGCCGTACCCTAGCAGCCTCATTGAGGGAACGGGTGCCACAGCTGCAGCCAATACTTTAACTGCTTTCTGTAGGTAACTGGTCGCGTCGCAGCGTTCTCGTGTGTATGTGCGTGTGCGTGCGTTCGTGGCTGGCTCACCGAAATTGCACATGCGTCTGAGCACAGGCGAGGATTTTAGAAACAGAATGTTACATGCACAGATGGGTTTAAAGAATGTACATAGCCACTTGTCAGGATAAAATCCTTAAGTGTCAGTAGCGGCCCATTAATAAGGCCCTCTGGTGACAGCTAATTACTGTTTTCCCCTTACGTCATGGCTATGCATACCTGAAAAGACAGGCCACAAATGGGTTTAATCTAAGCAAGCATTCAGCCGTCTACACTATGGTTGATATATAGGTAGTTCCTTTGACTTTATCTCATTATACTGTCATTATCTCCATTGAATTTTTTAAAAGTTCTTTTACGCTTGGATGGTGTAAAAGAGAAGCATCTTGCGAAGTGCTTTCTATGGAATAACTGACCTATGAAAATGTTGAAAGGCAACAGTGTCTGGAATCAATGTTTTTGTGGCTTGTTACTTTGTACAGGAAGTTTTAAACAGAGGGGGTCCTTACTTTACGTATCTAAATAAGAAATTATTAATAGCAGTTTTCTATTTAACTTAATACGCTCCATGGAAGTTTCATCCACTGGATAACATACAATACAACGATTCAATGTTCTATAGATTTTAATAAAAAGTTTTATTTATCATTAAATGTATGCGGTTAATAATACACTTGTCAAATAAATAAGTGTAAACTCCTCCAATTTTTAAAATAATTTTCTTTTCGGAATTCTGAAATGACATTTCGAATAATAAAATGTAATAAAACTTAAGTTATTTTTGGAAATGTGTTCCAGTTCAATTAATCATAACTGTACTTATATTTTGATCATATTTAATCCTATTTTGAAAACAAACAAATTTAAAACATATCGATAGTTATGAAACTTGACACCAGATGTCACTAAACGCTAAATCTATAGCTCAGTAGCATGCAGCCAAGAAAACTTGAATTATTTTACTCAACAAAAGAAATATTTTTTAAAAAAAATGTGTGTGTGTGTTGGTATGTGGAGTATTTCGTTGGTGTCCTTCAGCTAGTTTTACTGGCGAGGAAATATCATGTACATCCGTATTAGATTTTTATCTTTTATTATTATTTTTTCCCTCTGGATTCAAATGCCAACTTTTAATAATGAAGTTAAGAAGCAAGCAGTTTGTACATGAGCTGTGTACTAATTAAATATAAGTCTTGTATGAAGCACAGGCTTATTACGAATAGATGAGCAGAATTACATTTTACAGTATAATTACTTAAATTTTGAAGAAAAATGTATTTTAAGAAATCTGAATCTGTACGATGAATTCATTTGAACAAATTTGGCTTTACAACGAGTTGCCCTAGTATTGCACTCCTTTCAAATAACTTTCATATCGATTTACTTAGAGCTATTGCTGCTAACTATATCTTTTTTTAATGAAGAAAAACATTTGAAATAATAAATTTAAATGCTCAAACATTTTTATAAAGGCCATAATAAATAACATTAAAAAAAAAGAAGAATTTGTTTTATGGAAAGTATTTTGTAAACTATTGTATGGACCATTACCGATCGGTATTAATCTTTAATAATTTTGAAATACCAGTTCCTTTTAGCTATATTTAAATTAAACTATACAGAAAGATATTTTTAAGTACAGATGTTTTACTGAGGAACCTGAGTGGAAAAAACTTTTGGTGGGAATATAAAAAGCAAAGTTATCTTTATATGATGATCATTCATCATTCTAATATTTTTAAAAACCACAATTTAAAAAGTATTATCGACGATTTTAGTTAAGAGCTATGACATCTCTAATTGCTCCTTTGAGTAATTGGAGAGAAAAAAAAAAAAAAACTTGCGATGACTTGCTTATTAATTAATTCTCCTATTTCGTAAGCATACTGCCATCAGAATAACAAACACAACTATTAATTGCTCTCTTAAGGATGCCCTGGAGTATCTTTAATGGAAAAACGAACATTTACTACGCTGAGTAGCCGTTAGGTACACTACCTAATAGCAAATAGGAAGGTCTCCTTTTAGCCCTTAGAACAGCCTGCACGCGTTGTGGCATGGATTCAAAGAATAGTCGAAAGCTTGATACAGGGATGCTGTTCTATCTAGTCCTAAGAGCTGGTTCCATCTCATCCCACAGGTGCTCAATTGAATTTAGATTTCGTGACTGGGGGAGGCCACCGCAGTAGGTCGAATTCACTCCAATTTTCCTAGTACCAGTTCTGTAGAATTCTCACATTGTGGAATGGCCGTTCTATGAGAAGAGCCCATCTGCAGATGGATGCACAACCATGAATGGAACAACAGGAATTAAGATTCATCAGGTCAGGCAACGTTTTTCCAGTCCTCCACTGTCCATTGTTGGTGTTCCCGAGCTCACTAAAACTGTACCTTTTTGTTTTTTGTTCTCAAGAGTGGAACCCGGTTTGTATTTCTATATAGTATAATATGTTTGTTATTCTATATAATATGTCTGTAAATTGCTTGTGTTCTGTGGTCGATTTGCTCTTTGTTAGACGAAAAACCCGCGTTTCGGGGAGGAAAAAACCATGCTATCCTCGCCATTGTGAAAAGGACAAACATTCCCCATGTCATTGGCGGGATTGAAACTCAGGCGTTTTCCACCCGATGTGGGGAAGTCAGTTATTAAACCAACTGTGCTACCCACGAGGGCACCCACTGATTATTATTGAGTACAATATGTATAGTGAGAGCCTAGTAATTCTTTAATTGGCAGAATCAAAATATATGTCTTTCCAAAAATATGTTGATGACTGTTCTGGATTAAGGATGTGAACAGCTAAATAAGGATTACTGTGCAGCTCAATCAATCTTCTATATCTCAACAAAGATAAAGTTAAAGGGCCCGGCTCCATTGTAAATTGCTACACCGATTGATAGATAGGTTTTTGGTAAAGTTTACGACTATATTAAACACTGTAATGTTCTTCTACTTCTTTAACTTGTGAACTCCTCTCGCGTTACGTGGTCTCACCAGTTTAAACAGAAAATTTGTTTTATTTAAACATTTTCCAAAAGAGGGAGTAAGAGTAATAGGCTAGACGAGTCTTGAGAGCTTTTGTTACTTTGTTCAGTATTTTCTGATGTTTTATAGAGATTCTAAATTTGCGTAGACACACTTGCGTTCTGGAGACGTTTCATGGCGCCACTGCGGGCAAAACGAAAGGATGACTTGGCCTCAGATTCAATTTTTCATAAATACATTTTTCGATAAAATGAGACTTAGTACGTGAGGCGCTGGCAGATTTTGAGGATGCAAATTCCTGTTAATGGTGAATCCTCGTGCTGTGACAGTTGTATTCAGTAGGCCCCCAAAGTTATTGTAATAATTTAGTATTGGCAAAAAATGCAAGAAAGCAAACTTAAACAGTATTAGCGAAGAAAGAAGAACACTTTCCATATCGTCTGTGCATCCTCTCTAATAGCTTGTCTACTTTCTCCCTGAATTTATTAAAAACTACTCACTTCAACAACCAGATAGTTTTTCCAACAACTGTCTGGTTCCACACATCGACCTACAAACATATTTCCTCAATTTTTGAATTTATATCGACTCGTGCGTATAGTCTGAGCAAGAGGAAAGATTCCACCAGCACTGAGCATAATCAATCCGTTCAAAGCCTTAAGCAACTCAATGACATCTCCTCATACGTGCCTTGCTCTTCTCTACACCCGTTCCAACAGATCCACATCCTTCCTAAAATGAGGCTTCCAGACCTTTATGCAGTACTCAAAGCATGGTTTATTTTAGACCTTTGCGAATTTCGTCGGTTTTTCAGGGAAGTAAAACTACAAGAGCCTAGCACGAGACAGACAAACTCAGCTGTGAACGAAAGCTCATAAAGGTTCCTGGCAACAATTGATGGTATTCAAACCCAGACCTTTTTCACCGATGTGTGGAGGACGGTGATTATATCCACTGTGCTACCTCCAGGGTTCCTCCGATGGAATTCGAATCAGGACGAGTGATAATTGGTGAAACCTCTATACCATCCTTATAGTAACAGTACATGCTGGATTTTATAAGGATAACGCTGTAACGTATTCCTTAGTACTCGCCACGCTGTCGTATTTGGAATGCCCGACTGATTTGAAAATACCTGCTGAATGTCCAGTCTGTAGCCAATTCATCAATGGGCTCTTCAGATTTTGACGATCCCACATCATGGACGCGCTGTTAGGCTTCCTATTTGTGTATTTTATCCGTCAACATATGAAATTTTAAAAACATAAAGCTATGTATTCTATTAATTCTGATATAAATAGGATAGACGATATAAATTTGGCAAACAGAATTTATTTTTGAATAAATATATCATATTCAGTTCCTGTTATTGAAGAGCTTATTTAGGACTGTGATCCATATTTCGAATTTCATACGCAGCACCATTCGACCCACCAAAATGGCCGACACGATAAAAAGGGGGGAAAAAGTGATGGACAACTGCCTTTCAGGTTCTGCACATTCTAATATATCACCAGCAGCAGCTGAGTTGTCCATCATTAATCCCAAGAGTATAATAGGTTTCCTCCCTCAAACTTCCTGCCTTTCGAAAGAAGATTAATAATATTTTTCTAATTTCTTCCATTTTTTTCTGGAAACAATTATCCTGCAGAAACGGACTTGCATATTAGGAAACGAAGAAAACAGCAACGGAAAAGGGGCTTCGAAACATGAATAATTTATTGTTTGGAAGATGGGGGCATGGAGGCGAGCGCAATAGTCCCTCGCTTGTGTTGCCGGGGCAACGAAAATGAAAATTTGTTACCTTCGTTAGGTCCCGGTAATGATCCCCCTACAAGCAGGTGGCTGTTCCCAGAACGTTATCCATTTCTCGATAGAACTGCCAGTATCAGAACGGCAGAGAAAAATGGGAGTTTGCAGAAAGCTCGTCTAATAACCTTGTCACGTAAATCAGTATACAGTAGCGACGCTGCCCTCTTGCCATTGCCATCGGTTCGGGAAGTCTGTCTCTCTCTCTCTCTCTCTCTCTCTTTCTCTCTCTCTCTCACACACACATTCCGCGAATGGAGGATCGCCACCACTCCTGACAGTAGGGAGAGGTGAAATAGTCGATGTTACGTGACGTTTCCCTTTATAGGTGTACGACTTATTCGTTCGTTCTCTCACCAGACCAACTGGTTGTATCAATAATATGGAAAGAAAGTGTTAAACGTGTCACACATTAAACCCTTTGCGTAATAATCAAGAAAAACATTTATGCGATTGTATTTGGATTATGGCAGATGCAAAAATTTGTACTTATTTCGAAACACATATTTAAAATATTATATATTAAAATAGAAAAGGTGTTTAAATAAATTTGAACTTACTAGCTAGAAATCCTAAATAATCCATTGTTTCTCCTAAAGAAACAATTTTAAATTTTATTAATAAAATCAATCTTATTTTTGTTTATTTTTATTGTTGTGAGTTCAGTTTTTTTCTAGTTAAGACTGTTTTAGAATCAGCACTAAATGAATCGCCTGTATTCGATGGTCACTGTCAGTTTTAAGGAGAAAAAAAGTTTAAAAAGGAGGGGGAAAAACTATAAAACTTTCTTTATTGATACTTATAAATTAATTTGTTTTATTTTTAATGTTACTATTTATTACATTATTTTATTTATTTATTTTTATTATTAATTATTTTGTTGGTTACAACAGAAAAGTTTTTTAAACTTAATTTTTTTAAAAATGCGACTCTCAGTAAATTTACTACAACAACAACAATTTGTTTATATGTCAATTATTTATTTTGATCTTTTAAATCAACTAATATGTTGATCTTCAACATGATTCATGGCAGGTTCAAAATACCATTGGATGATCTCGGCAGCATGCTTCGCTGGGATTGGTTACAGACAACGATTGTCCATAGTTCTGAAAACGAATTATTCTTTTGAAAATAAAAATAAAAAACCTTCACCTAATAATAATTTACTGCAGCACATATAATTTTAAAAAAATATTCTATAACTTTCAAAACAATTGTGGAAAATATAAAAGAAACAACGTCTTCCATGCTTTTAAATGCACATCCAATAAGAATGGTCGATCTCTCCTATTGGTAATGATTAACAATGTTCGAGGTTTGGCAACATATTCGAGACAAATCCAACATTTATGCAAATATATTTAACTTGTTGTTCACTATAGACGTATAAGCAGTAATATTGCTTTTTATTTCTCTTAAACCCGCTAATAGTTTCAGTGTTTTGTTTTCCAGTTTGCTTTAACAGCAAAACTACACTGGAAGAAAAAGATGCAGTATAGAAATTACAATTGAGGTTTATTAACTTTAAGTAGACATTATTTTACTCTAAAAATGCTCTGTGGTGACATTCTGATACTTCTGTAACTCTGTATTTTGGAGAAACTTAATGGCTACAACTTAAAGGCTTTGGGTGACCACGATTGAAGCTCGGATAACTACTAAATACGGTGAAGTTCTTGTATCTGTCTAGCTTGCGAACTCCTTTGACCTTATGCTGTCGTATAAATATAAAATTTATTTATTTATTTTTATTTACAGTAAAACATAAGGTTTATAAGCAACCGAGAAAAAGGTGTCTAAACTATTTGAGTGTATCTTGAAGAAAGTTCTGATATCTGAATTTACAGGCATTAATTTAATTAATTAATTAATTAAATTAGCTGAATTAAATTCCCTTTGTCTTCTGCTAATGAATAATAAAATGGCGAACGTTATTTTTCACTAGGTGTCGCTGAAATACACTCGAAAAGCATATATTCAGTTAAATAGCCAATCAAAAGACGTGGAGGAGGAGCCTCCAATAGGATGTATTAGAAATATAGAAGGAATTATGTCTTGGTCAAGAACAAGCAGTTGTCCTACATATGTTTAGCCGGTCTTCGGATTACTGAGTGTATTTTGTAGTAAAGACATTCCTTTGACTATCCAGTATATATTTTATACAGGAAACCAAACCGATCTTTAAACTTCGTTTCTATTGGCTGTGGGCAACGTGTATCTTTGATTTGCTAAAGGATACTCAGGGCCGGCTTCAAGAGCGATTCAGTGATGCGGCCGCACAGGGCGCCAAAATTTAGGGGGCGTAAAATGTCCTGCAAATTTACTGTAAATCTCAAGTCGCGATATGAAGTCAGTCTTACGTTCCGATTCAATCAAAATGTGGTTAATTTATTTATTTCCTAAATAATATATTTCATTCTATCCTTCAGGGGCTCTCATACTAGTATAGTAAAAATATAATGCATAAACGTAATAGGAAGTTGGAGAGGCCTCACCAAAAAATCTCGCACAGGGCGCTAATAGACCTGGGGCCAGTTCTGAGCAACCTTCATATAATAACTCTAAGATCCATCATTTAATTTCATTTACGCTAAAAGTCATAATAAACATCAAAATTCAATCGCAAAAGATCATAAAATACAATTACATGTAAAATATGAAGACATGCCAGTCGTCTGTGCACTATATTACTAACATTGCATCAGGGCCGGCGCTATGGGTACGCAAGAAAGTCACTTTCCACAGTCGCTGTCTAAAATAGGCACCGCACGTATATGTGCGTTGCTTCAAGCACAACAAACGCTAGGGTCGGCCCTGCATTGCATTTATCCTCTGACCAATAGGCTGTGAGAGGTCATATTATAATGAAATTGGTGTATAAAAAAAAAAAAAAAAAATGTGATTTCATTTCTTTGTCATATTTTAATAATTTCTTTCCTTGGTTGTTATTAATAAATCAACAAAATTTAATAACGAATAAATCGAAGCCTTAAATTATAGCTACTGTGATTGGATTACTCACTGTATTGACACATGACTTTAGGTTTAAATTCATGAATCATCATTAGAAAACAGCTGTACTGAATGCAAAATTTCTATCTCGCGTGAATAAAGGGGTGCAGTCATTCACCCTCCTACAAGCATTCTGACGTTAGTCAATATGCTAAAATATTCAATATATATCTTTCAGAAACGTTGCCGGGCAATGGGAAGGCCTTTCTCAATTTGCTATCCCTGCTGAATAATCTAATAACAGTATGAAGAATACTCATGAATTTCAATGTTCCTGGTAATGGTATTTGGAGTGATACGTATTCAGGGCTAAAACCAGCACTACTGCACAGAAGGGTTTGTGTGTGTGGGGGGGGGGGGGGTTACAAACTGTTCTGTAAGCTATAACTGGTGGGAATGATCACTTTATTTTATATACGCAGGCAGAATTTTGTAAGGGGGGGTCTTCATAGTGCCTTCCCCCCGGATTAAATTATGGTTTATTAAATTGGTCTCCAGAATCACGCAAAACTATATACTGATAGCGATTAGTACTTTAAACCTGTTTCAAGTACACAGTGATGTGATTGGCTAAAGGCATTTTACCCTAAAGCGTAATAGCAACAGCACGTGAAGTGTAAATTATAGGTTGAGTCACGTGATTATAATAGACGAATAGCAGCTGGCGAATAGCTTCGGCTATTTATCCAATTGTAAAGAAGTGATAAGAAATGTCCAACCAGGAATAAATAATAAATAAACCAAAATAACGTTTGTTCTCTATGTCAGTAAACGGCTTAAGTGACATATTTAATATCTTTAAATACTTCCAAATGAATATATGTTTATTTATTTTATTTAATCTTTTATTAAAATTTATATGTTTAAGTATTATATAGCTATTGAGTCTGCTTGCTTTTCGGCTAATTAGCAACAAGGCTGTACAGTAAACTGTTTCAAATTAAAGAACTGAAAAAGAAAAGTTTTTTACATCGTGTAATTTTGTTGTAACAGTTTTAAGATGTAAAAGTATAAAATAAATTCTGATATCACAGATACGCATGATCCATAGAGATTCATATACCCGCCTCCTCCAATCTTGTCCAATGATTGTAGGTTTTGTTTTGAGAAATAAATATTTACTTCCTGCGAGAGACTTTTCGATTTATGATCTACGTAGTTTATTTATGTATTCCGATTTTGATTTATATGGATCATTTTAAATTTTAATTTATTTTTATTTAGCTAAAATTGATAATGTAATGTATTAAGTTTATCGATTATATTTATTATTATTATTTTATTTGCTTTAATTATTTTTTTCTTTGCTCTTTTGGTTTATTTTATCCATTTAATTAGATTTTATCTTTGATTTATTTCATTGAACTATTTGATTTGATTTATTTAGCTTATTTGATGTTATACTGTTTTATTTTAAATATTTTGTTCTCTTTTGTTTTTAATGCAGTTCAGATCTTCTTAGGTAAAAGTTTGGGTTTCGTTTCAATCCTTCAAATACAGAAAAAAATTATTTTCTGTATTTTATGGCCAGGTTAGTGGGTCACGTACGTCGGGGTGGAGTGTTTTTCATCTCAGAATTTCGGCTTTGTGTTCCACAGTTGTCGAAAATTGGATGATGCGAATATTTACTCCAAAGAACTCGTTCCACCACATGCTGGATTGGATTGAGTTTGGATTGGCGACTGGAGAGGCTATCGCAGTAGGTTGAATTCGATTTCATGTTCCGGGAATCAGTGTCGTGCAATTCTGACCTTATGTAGCGCATTATCCTGTTGGAAGAACCTATTAGCAGATGGATAGACTGCAGCCGTGAAAGGATTCGACTGGTTAGAAATAATTTCCAGATAATCTCTCCTATTACCTGTCACACTGATTTGCACATACAGCATCCGTAGTAATAATAATTTTTCTTCTTATAATACGGGACAACCGCTTAAAATCAGAGGATTATGTTTATTTCCGAAGTGAAATATTTCCAATTCGGAAATAAACATAATACCAATCTAGGTTTTGAGTGTTTTATTATCTCCAAACAACACAGTTTACCCAGATGCCGCTCAAAGAAAGCCAGAGGAATTCACAAGAAAGAGAGAGAAAGGAATACAAGAACATTACTATATCTAGCAGTCCCGCGCTCTCGAAATGCGCGTACAAATGTATCCTCGTTTCTACTTGGCCATGGCGGCCATTTTTAACCACCTGCTTTATATCCGCGTGTAATATTATATGCTGAGCTACAGCTCAAGTGTCCTAAAAGTTTTCCCTGAAACTAAATTGATTTATCTGTATTTTGATGCGTCATCAGTACTTTACCACTAAAACTCTTTATTTAAAACTGTTATGGGGTGGGCTGGCTGAGGCATGGCTATAATCCCATCATGTCTGGGCATACTCAATAGACGACAAATCAGGAAAGCATATCAACATTGCAGAGAAACTCTCTGGCAGCATTCTGGTATGGGTCCAAGGATTGTCACGTTGGAAGAAAATGTTACGCAACTGTTGGAGAAATGGCAAAAGAGCAGGTCTATTGAAAGTACAGTTTCAATGTAATGTTCATCTCTAAAATTAAAAATAGAAATCAGTGATGAACAGCAGTCATAAGAGATGGCCTCCCATATTATGATCTCTAGTGTCCATTTCATCTATAACTGATTAGGGACACTTCTTTCACCAGGGTGTCGTCAGACAGCGATCCTTCTGTACTCCCCAATACAACTTTGGTATCTAAAGGCAATCTCTGGCATTCTTCATTACAGCTGGATTTGCACCATTCAATTCGCTGTAACGATGAGATTGGTAAGTTTGGGATGGACACGCTGCACAAGCTGAATGAAATCAATGCAGCCTCTGTTAATCTTCCGAAATATGAACCATCGTGGATAGCACAGTTGGTATAAGCACCGTCCTCCCCCCAACTTCTTGAAAAACACCAGGGTTCGAACCCGTCTATGGCACGAAGAATTTATGGACCTTTTTCATAATCTGGCTGAGTCAGTCAGTCTCAGGTAGCTTGGTTTTCCTCCTGGAAGAGCAGTTTTCGCCCTAAAGCCCTACAACAGTCAACCGAAAGATCAATCACGATAATCTTCAATCCTCACGTTCTGAGGTTTTTCTGGGTACTCCGGAATCTAGACGATGGCCATGGATGCACTCTGCTTTTGTTTGTCTGCAGTAATACTTCAACTAATAATCACAGGATAAGTCTACGGATATCCGCATTCTTTGCTTCATTTCTCGATCACAATTAAAATTTCTTCTGATTGCTTTAGTATTTTAAATTTCAATTATCCACCTCATTAAAAATTCTGGACTCGAAATTTACTTTATAAAACAAAACGAGCAACAACAAAAAAAAAAAAAAGAATTACAAACGCATCGCTTTATGTACAGTTTTCCACCTCAGTACCTCAAAGTAAAAAGGGCCATCAAGAAGTGCGTGCATGTACGTGCCGAATAGAAGCATGTATCCAATATTCCCCCTCCCATAGTGTCGTTCATGTGGAACATAACCATTACTTCTGGCCCAGCTGCTATAAATAAAAGCTAATGGTACACTATATACATGACACATGTGCCTTAACTATGGCTGCGCAAGATTTAGACACATTTTAATGGCTCGAGTTCTCTTTCTGTCAAGTTAAAGGCGGACGATCCGATGATAAGTGACAAGAAAAATTGTCTACAGGACTGTGTTATTCTCTTTATGTGACTAGAAAACTGAAGAAGGTTTTACACTCCACACCGCTGTTTTTAACGTGTTTAGAATTATCAGACTTTTTATACACCATTTCTTTTCAGCTTGTGCGTATATTAGAGAGAGAAATGTTGGTGGGGGGAATGGAGGAGTGAGTATAGGGTAACATTCATCTTTAAGAAAGTAAAAGCAGTTGTGCATTTCAGTTTTGGGAAATCTTTGGCAAACTTTCCTCGCTTTCATTACCCAAATGGTTAGTTCAGTAAATTGAAAAGAAGAAATCTCTAACAGGACCCTGCTTTGCTACGAGCGATTGGAAATCCCCTGAATTATTCATCCACCGCCTTCTATGGTCTCTTATCTCGAGCAAAAATGTTCCAACGTTTGTTATCTCAAGGGAAGGTGCTGACATCTGAGAGAACAAGTCTAGGGAGTTTCATAGGTTTAGAGTTCAGCCAACTACCTATCTCCGGATCGTGAAATATGAAACTTTCTGTTGCCAAGGCGACAGCGGGAGACCCTAATGACGGTCACATTTCTGCCAGTCGTTCCTAGTCTGTGATTGCGTTGGGGGGAAGGGGGGGGGGGGAATGGGACTTTGGTGAAATAGCATTTCTCTACATCTTTTCTATTTCCTCAGGAAATCGCATTCCCCAGCACGAATCTTTACACCAAAGTTGTTATAAACTGCTAAATGGTGTACGGTCTAATTGCTGTAGATAATCCCCCCCAAGAAAAGTATGGATAGTAGTTAAAGAAGAATTTTAATTGGAATAGACAGTTTGTCCTTTCTTCTGTACAGGGAATAGAAGATTATGTGCAGCGAAGTGATATCAATATCCCCGAATAGCAAGGTATCTTTGGATTAACTATTTCTAAGTGTGAATACCGTATAGGGAGATGTCCAAGGTCTTTTACTGTATCAGGTAGGTGGCAGCCAAAACGTCATTTCGAGTGGGAGCTAATGAGCCATCACGAAGGACTGATTGGAATCTTTAAAATGAAACAGGGAAGGCTTAGCCATTAAATTGATCGGTAATATTAATAAGATTGCGTAAACTTTCTCTATCGCTTTAGAAAATAACTTGTCTTCTGACAATATTTATGACAGATATCTCTAAAGGAAACATTAGCAGATAAGAAATCTCTTAAAGTGATTTTGTGTAAAATAACTTAAAAATTTCGTAGAAATAGAAAGTTTATTGAGTCTAACATCAAGAACTGAGCATCTTACACGTTTTGACTTAAAAAAAAATTAGATAAATTTCAACACCTTCAAAATAATTTGATATTTCTTACTACTTTAACTTGACACGAAAGCAAAGTTTGAATTTTAGGCCACTTTATACAAATGATTTCGGTTTACATTCCAGGAAGACCACATGGTGAGGGAAGTACAAAAACAGCACCGTATTTAGTAGTCACAGACTTTAACTTTACTCAAGGTACATGTACTTATGCATCTTATCGCCTGACCACTCCAAGGTTATTATTGATAGTGTCTTATACAGCAGCAATAATTAGTCTTAATATAATATGTTGACCACAGAAAATAAGAAGTAATTCTTAATTATGCAGAAGACTTTGAAAGACATTCTTTAGTGATATACATCGACGTGTTTCAATTTTCTGTCAGGTTGGTAGCTATGGATTATTATCTCTGCAGGATTTATTTAAGCCTAATCCTGGATGATAAGTATTGGAAGTGGCTCTAACCACCTCCTAAACAGAATATCAAATTGCATACAGTTTTTTCAATGTGATGAGTATGAAAAGGTTCCTAAAAAAGCCTCAGTTGATAACGAGGATTACAAATAAACTTTTAAAGATAACAATGTAAATTACTGCGCTTTGATTTCTAAATTACACGATATAAACAAGTCAGTTATGCCTCTAACTAGGCATTCAACTCTATATTACACATCTCTCCAGATGACCCTGAGGAAGAGGATGCATAATCACCATCGTAACGTTGGTATTGTTAAAATATTGCTTCTCGTACGTAGGGTATGCATAATGTAATGTTCTTTTAACTAGATATATTACTTCATTTTTAGCCTACTCTATAAGTATAGATGGTAGCCTTCGGAGATGTGGGTGTGTGTGTGTGCACGCGCACGTACGGAAAAGATAAAACATAGTTAAATGTTTAATGCCTGAAGGAAAGTCACCTTTGGTGATCGAATCCCCTTATTTGAGGGAAATGCGGTACACGATAATGTGCACTTAAATTACAGGGGTTTACTAGAAAACTGTGAAC